>NC_057809.1:323845996-323884229 GCF_018294505.1 Triticum aestivum
GCCACATAAAGGGCTTTAAAAGAAATGCCACAGTCGGGCGTCTGAGCGACGCCACATAAAGGGCTTTAAAAGAAATGCCACAGTCGGGCGTCTGGGCGACGCCACATAAAGGGCTTTAAAAGAAATGCCACAGTCGGGCGTCTGAGTGACGCCACATAAAGGGCTTTAAAAGAAACGCCACAGTCGGACGTCTGAGTGACATCGCAGAAAGGGCTTTCATTGAAAGTAAAATATAACAATGCCACAGTCGGACGTCTGAGCGACATCACAGAAAGGGCTTTTATTCACAAGTGAATAATACCCATAATAAATATTCAATTCATGAAAATAAACGGGTTAGTCCATCCACAGGAATAAACATTTAACCGGACTTAGCACTCATGTGATTCACCGGAGTCTCTGACATCAAACTGACATTTGTCAGGATAAGATAATACCGAACTTGGACATGGAATAGATGATTCAAAGGAATATATGACTCTGCAGAGTTTGTACAAATTTTTTTCCCACAGCCAACGGATTTCCGTAGTCACGAAGGACTAGTTCTGTTTACGGTATTTCGGAAGAAAACACAGCTAACCAGTACACACCCATCCTACCTCTCGATGCCAGGAATCACCCTAGACATCATCCAAGAAAAACTTTTGAGACGGGGAGATCACAATCTCGAATAGCATGGGATCAAATTTATATACACGCGCTCTATGGGGTGCCCCCCTCTCGGTCCCAACCGAAAACACCCATGCCCCCTGACCGGATGACTGGCTTTAATCCAGGGCCATGGAACCATCATCACGGCCTCTCCTTTTTGGTGTGTACCAGGAAAGCGGTTTACAACTTACTAAGCCATATTCCTTGCGGAAAACATGTGGTAGTATAGGGAAGGAAGAATGGAAGGAACTGGAATGATACGGGTTGACACTGAAGTCATATAGTCTGGCATAAGACTGACATGCTACAACACTGCCATCTTACCCATCCTCATGCCAACACATGGCCATGCATACTCACATCCATCCACTTATGGATTTTTGAAACTCACTTGCCTCATCGTTGCATGTAACATGACATTCGTCGGTATGCTCATCAACATGCCATGAAACTACTTAATGCAAAATGCCAAAACAATCATCATATCAAAAGTTCAAACATGCTTGCCTGGTTCAGAGTAGTCGGAGCCTAGCTCGGTGAAGTTCGCGGTCCCGTCACCTCCTTCGGTATCTATGGTATAAAGAAAATATACGCGCTATCGTGAATAACATGAGGTGCACAAAAATTATTCCCAATATTTTTCAAATAAATATGATAAAAAACTAGACAAAATTTTAAGGAGAACAGAAAAAGAATCAATCAAAAATACTTTTCTGTTAAAAAGTTATAAGGGTTTTAGTCCAGGGACTCATCTGTAATGAAACAGAAAGTCCCCAGGGGCTAACTTATAAAAACAGAAAACACTTCGATAGAGAATACGCCAGTCCAGAGGGAAAGCGCATTTTGGCAGAAGACGCTTTCAGAAAACGGTTCGTTTAAAAAAAACTGAGAGGCTGACGGGCGGGTCCCACCCGTCAGGTTTGAATATTCAAACGGGGCGGCAGAGTTCGACGGTGCCCGAGCGCCGCGGTGGTCGCCGGCGGCGATCCACGGCGAGGCAGGGAGATCGGAGAGTACCTCCGTGTTCAGGGCGCCATTCCGCGTCGGTTGGTGGTGGTGGTGGTCGCCGGCGAGTACCACGTCGACGGCGAGCCTTGCTCCGGCGGACGGCGGTTCGGGTGGTCGAGGGCCTCGTCGGAGAGAGCTGCGGAGATCAAATTGAGGAGGGGGTTAGACCTCTGGTAGCTAGAGGGGGTATCTGACGGAATTTGGGCACCGGGGACGGCCTCACCGGAGCGAATCGAGACGGAGGCCGAGGCGGAACGGGGCGGCCGGAACTGGGGGAGGAGACCTCCTCGAGGTCCTCCTAGTGGCCTGGCGGGGCTTTGGTGAGGTGCAGTGGTGGTGCGTGCTCGAGGGTGAGCTCGGGAGCCCTTTTTATAGGCGGTCCGAGGCGGTGGCCGAGAACGGTGTTCACCGGCGAAGTTTACGGCGGCGCAGGGCATTGGTCGGGGAGGTTTAGGGGTTGAGCGCCGTCGTGGGGGTTCACTGGGTCCGTTTAGGTGCTAAACGAGCCAGGATTGGGTGCTTTGGGCGAGCTCGATGGAACGGGGCGGCGCAGGCCCGTCGGCGGCAGGGAGCACGTTCTGTGCTTGCCGGGCCACGACGACGGTGCAGCGGGGCTGCGCTGGCATGCATGAGCCACGCGTAGGGCTAGTGAGCAAAGGGCGGCGCGGAACGGCGTTGCAATGCTGGTGCTGCCACTGTTGGCTGCTACGGGTGGCGTGGCCACCGCAGAAGCCGCCAGCTCCGGCGATGCTCACCGCCTCCGACGCCAGGAACCGGCCAAGTGCGCGTGCGGCGCTTTGGACAGTGAGGAGGGGCTACACGCATCGCGCCACTGTGCACTGTCGACGCGTGACTGAACCCTGACGAAGAGAAACGACACTGAACTCTGAAACTCTGAAATTTAACTGAAGATGAACGGAAACAGTGCATGCAAGGTGTTCGACAGAATGATCTAGGCATCTAGGGATTTTTCCTTGAGCTGAAACTTGGTGGGGTGGCCTCTCATTGCACCAGGAGGCTGCCTGAATTTTTGTAGAATTTTTGGAGAATAGGAGATATGAATTTCACCAAATTTGGCAAATCTGGTCCAAACTTGCAGTGAGAGAAATTTGAAATTTTTGAAAAGAAGAAGAGTGGATCAAGATGGTTCTAGGTTGTGGGTACTAAGGACTATCCAGGGGAGTTGGTTTGGGATGAAAACTCAAAGGCAATGAGGTACTTGCTTTGAAAATCACTCAGGCTCAAAATAATTGGCAGAAATGATTTGAGAGATAAAAATAATTGAAAATAAATCCAAAACTTGTTTGGACTTGTTGAGACAGAGAATTTAGATTGTTCAAAGGTGGAGGGAGGGATTTTGAGAAGATTTACTGTAGGAGACATGGTAAAACCATGGGGGTTTTCAAGATAAGAAAAACCTCAAAATTCATAGAGTTCTTTTTATAAGAAAAAGAATAATTTCCAAAAATATACTTTGAGAAGGGAACCATCAGAGAAAGAGTTTTAAATGATCAAACACCATAGTTTGAAGAAGATACAAAAATAAAAATCCTTGCCAAAGAAGTTTTTAAGAGGAAGGTTTTCTGAAAAAAATTTAAATGGCCTCTTTTCAAAAACCAACAAAGTTTTTGCTGAAAAACCAAAATAAAAATTTTGGAGTGTCACAACACCTACCCCCTTAGGAAAAATCTCGTCCCCAAGATTTCAGCTGATCCTTAAATAAGTGTGGATGCTCTGTCCGAAGGAAATCCTCCCTTTCCCAGGTTGCTTCACTTTCGGTGTGATTGCTCCACTGAACTCTGAAAAACTTGATGGTTTTCTGTCGGGTCCTTCTTTCAGACTCCTCTAATATTTTTACTGGGCGTTCTTGATAGGTGAGGTCTGGCTGCACGTCGATGATCTCATGGGATACTTGCTTCTCTGGTTTGCTTACGCACTTCCTTAATTGAGAGACGTGGAACACGTCGTGGATGTCGGACAATTCTTCGGGTAAGTCTAGCTGGTAGGCTACAGTGCCTCTTCGTGCCACTATGCAGAATGGTCCAATGAATCTTGGTGCTAACTTCCCCTTAATCTTAAATCGTTGCAGTCCCCTCATAGGTGATACTCGTAGGTACACAAATTCACCGGGTTCAAAATTGACCCCATGATGTTTCTGATCGTAATAACTCTTCTGACGGCTTTGAGCAGTCTTGAGTCGGTCCCTGATTAGCTTGACCTTTTCCTCGGCTTCTCTGAGCAGGTCTGGGCCGAAGATACGGCTGTCTCCGGTCTCTGACCAATTTAGCGGGGTACGACACCTCCGTCCGTATAGGGCTTCAAAAGGTGCCATTTGCAGGCTGGCCTGGTAACTGTTGTTGTATGCGAATTCGGCATATGGCAGGCTTTCTTCCCAACTGGTTCCATAGGTGAGGACACATGCTCTTAGCATGTCTTCTAAAATTTGGTTTACGCGTTCAGTCTGTCCATCAGTCTGGGGATGGTAGGCTGTGCTGAAAGCCAGTTGAGTTCCCAGAGCCTGATGTAAATGATCCCAGAATCTTGAGACGAACTGAGTGCCTCTGTCGGATATTATAGTCTTCGGGACTCCATGCAGACAAACTATACGGGAGAGATAAATCCTGGCGAGCCTCTGAGTGTTGTAGGTTATCTTCACTGGAATGAAATGTGCCACCTTGGTTAATCTATCGGTGATGACCCATATGGCATCATTCCCGTGCCGTGACCGAGGTAGTCCGACAATGAAATCCATCCCTATTTCATCCCATTTCCACTTAGGTATTTTGTTTGGTTGCAGTAGTCCGGCTGGTTTTTGATGCTCAACTTTTATGTGTTGACAAGAATCGCAACATGCAACGAATGTGGCTATGTCCCTCTTCATACCGTGCCACCAAAATCTTTCTTGAATATCCTTATACATTTTGGTTCCTCCAGGGTGGATCGAATATGGGGCGGTGTGTGCTTCAGCTAGAATTTGCTGTTTGAGGTCCTCTATGTTTGGCACGCAGAGTCTGTCTCCGTACCATAATATTCCTCCATCGTCTATGACGAACTCCGAGGCCTTGCCCATACTCGACTTTCTTTTAATTCCTTCAATGCTGGGGTGACCAGGCTGAGCTTCTTTAATTCTCTCCACAAGGTCGGGCTGTATTTCCAAGTTTGTTATGGTGCCTTCCGCGATCATTAACAAGTTGAGTTTGGCAAATTCTTGTTGGAATTCAGGTCTCAAGCTTTGCAGACTATTTTCGTCGGAGCTGGGGTTTCGACTAAGAGCATCGGCCACTACATTTGCCTTTCCTGGATGATAGTGGATACCAACATCATAATCCTTTACCAACTCCAACCAGCGTCGTTGCCGTAAGTTTAGTTCTGGCTGTGTGAAAATATATTTGAGACTTTTATGGTCCGTGTATATTTCACATCGATTTCCAAGCAAGAAATGCCTCCATTCCTTGAGTGCATGAATGACTGCTGCCATTTCTAAGTCATGAGTGGGATAATTTTCCTCATGCTTGCGAAGTTGCATTGAAGCGTATGTGACAACCTTGCCTTCTTGCATCAATACGCACCCGAGGCCTTTTCGGGATGCGTCACAATACACTTCAAAATTCTTGTGTATGTCTGGCACAATTAATACCGGTGCTGTCGTTAATTTCCGTTTTTGCTCTTGGAAACTTTTCTCGCAGGCTTCTGTCCATTCAAACTTCTTGTCCTTCTTGAGTAACTGCGTCATTGGCTTGGCTAGGGTGGAGAATCCTTCAATAAATCTGCGGTAATATCCTGCCATTCCCAAGAAGCTTCGTATGTTCGTTACGCTGGCTGGTGACTTCCAGCCAAGTACGGCCTTGACTTTCTCCGGGTCCACTGCGATACCGTCTTGGGTCAGCACGTGGCCTAGAAAGCCGACTTGTCTTAGCCAAAATTCGCACTTGCTGAACTTGGCATACAATTGGTGTTTCCTGAGTTCTCCTAGCACAATCCTGAGATGTTCCGCGTGCTCTTCTGGTGTCTTGGAGTATATCAGAATATCGTCGATAAATACCACAACGAACTTGTCCATAAACTTCATAAATACTTTGTTCATGAGGTGAACAAAATATGCGGGGGCGTTCGTTAATCCAAAAGGCATAACTGTGAACTCATATAGTCCATATCTGGAGGTGAAGGCTGTTTTGGGGATATCTTATGTTCGCACTTTTAATTGATGGTATCCTGACCTTAAGTCAATCTTTGAGAATACCTTGGCCTGAGCGAGCTGATCAAATAAATCATTTATCCGCGGCATCGGGTATTTGTTCTTAACTGTGACCATGTTAAGTGCTCGGTAGTCTATGCACAATCTCAGTGTTCCATCCTTCTTTTTGGCAAATAAAATTGGTGATCCCCAAGGTGAGGAGCTGGCTCGAATGTATCCCTTGTCCAGTAATTCCTTTATTTGTTTCTTCAACTCAATCAACTCGGATGGTGCCATTCTGTATGGTTTCTTGTATATGGGGGTGGTTCCTGGTGCTAGCTCAATGCTGAATTCTATCTCTCGGTCTGGTGGCATGCCTGGTAGATCTTCGGGGAATACGTCTGGAAATTCACACACTACTGGAACCTTGTTTAGCTCAGAAACGTCCACCTTATTCAATCTCGGTTGCCAGGGTATTTTTCTTTCTTTGGCTGACACTCTTATTGTCTTCCCGTGGTGGTGTGTGAGAATTACGGTCCGGTTGAAACAGTCAATAAAACCTTTGTTGGTGGTTAACCAATCCATCCCTAGGATGACATCCAGTCCTTTATTTTCCAATACAATAAGATTGGCGTGAAACTCCAATCCTTCGAACTCAATAACCACATCTTGACAGTAACTCTGAGTAACTTGCTCAATCCCAGGGGACTTGATGATCATGGATTTTTCCAAGGGGAACATCGAAAAATTATTTTGCAAAGCAAAACTTTTCGAGATGAATGAGTGAGAAGCTCCAGAATCAAACAAAACCATGGCAGGTATTGTGTTGACAGGAAACGTACCGAGTACGATATCTGGGGCATTTTGTGCCTCCTCTTTGGTTACGTGGTTCAGATGACCCTTCCTGTGGTTGTTGTTGGGGTTGAAATTGTTGCGCTTGGGCGCTGAATTATTTCCACCATTGTTTGGCTTCGGCGTCGAGTTCCTTGGCTTGGGGCACTGTTTGGCATAGTGCCCTTCTTCTCCACAAGCGTAGCAGGTCACGCCTGGGCGATATGTGAATTCCTTGTCTCTGGCATGGAAATTCTTGACTGGTCGTGAGACATTTGTCGGGGTTTTGTGTGTTCCACCTTTCTGAAAATCCGCCTTACTTCAGGGATTGCGAGCATGATTTTTCTGGTCCCTTTTTCGCTTGCGGAAATCTTCCAGGCTGCGCCTTTCATTTTCCAAGCTAATGGCCTTGTCCACTAGTGTCTTGAAATCTGGAAAAGTGTGTACAACCAGTTGGCATTTAAGTGTAGGCGCCAGACCGTCAAGGAATTTCTCCATCTTCTTGCTTTCAGTCATACGTTCTTCATTGGCGTAGCGAGACAATAGAGTAAATTGACCGTTGTATTCTGACACTGTCATGTTCCTTTGTCTGAGGTCATCGAACTCTCTGTTCTTGATTTTCATAATACTCTTAGGAATGTGTGCACCACGGAAACCTTCCTTGAAATCATCCCAGGTTATATCACTTTCATTGGGGTGCATGTGCAGAAAATTCTCCCACCATGATGTAGCTGCTCCTGTGAGATAGTGCGGGGCATATAGTACCTTCTCAGGGTCTGAACATTTTGCAATAACTAATTTTCTCTCCATATCTCGAAGCCAATCCTCGGCTTCAAGAGGCTTGTCAGTATGAGAAAATGTTTGGGGACGTGTCTTCTGTAGCTCAGATAACTTGGAATGCTGCTGATACTGTCCATGGTGATTTCCCATGTTGATGACTTGGTTCATCATTTCCTGATGTTGTTGCTGACTCTGCTCATAAAGGCGACACATTTGTGAAAGTGCCGATTCACTGTCCTGTTGGCTCGACTGTCCCTGTGTGAACTTGTTGCTGGGTTGTGTATCATAATTTTCCTCTGGTGGAGTTGGCATGGAGCGAGTCCAAGGACGAGACATTTTTCACTTTGGGGATATATTTTGTAAAACCCATAAGAAAAGCGAAAAGAGTCGCAAAAACAATTCCATAAATGCACAAAGCTGGCAAATAAATTAAATAACCAAGCTTACTTAAGAAAAACAAATCGATTTGCGCGCGGAGAAGGACTACTCATTACATATCTTACACGCAGATAGTAATTATACAATACATCACTCAGGATATGCGTACATAATCCTGACATGTTATTTAGGCTAGTGCACTTCTCCCAGTTCCTACATGATGCGCAAACAAGCTACTCCTCACAACCTATGTACATATAAACATATCGTACAAAGCGGTACATTGCATGGCGGCTAAGCGTACTCAGGCGGAGATGTTGACGATCTCCTTTGCCCTGCCGAGGGTGAGGCGTAGCGAGGCTGGGGACTCGACTTCCTCCTCGCTAATAGGCTCCATACGTGTAGTGTTGCGCCGAGTAGATGGAGCGGTTGCCAGGGGCGGAACAACACGAACAGGAGTGGGCGCGAAGGGTGGTGCAGTGCGCGCTGGAGTGGGCGCAATGACTTGGTTGAATTCTTCAGTAGAAGGCGGGCGACGAGTAGGTGCATAAGATGCTGAGGACGAGACAAAAGTCAGTGGCGGTGCGGTGGGCAGGAGTTCCCTCCTGTTGGCGGCACAACCATGGACTGAGTCCATGCGGGCAGCCACGAAGTCGTCCACCAGGTTGTCGAAGGCTGCCTCCAGGGCCCGGAGATACTCAATAAGCATCTCAAAAGCCTCGTCTCGTTCTCCTCTGGGGCAGGAGAATGCGTAGTGACAGGTGTAAGTCACATGGCATGGAAGATAACGGTAACGACGAGTCTTCATCATGGGGAGGACATCCCTGAGACGAGCTATCGCCTCGCGGGCTGCCATCTGCATAGCATGCCTCTCCGTAGGCATGGCTCTTCCCAAGAACCGGAAGCGACGTAACTCACCACGCCCTCCCTTGAACTGCACCGCGGCCTGGTGCATGGTCAGACTGTCGTTGACTTTGTGCTGGCAGAGTGTGAAGACTGGGCGCACAGATGGCCCCATCGCGACCTGAACGATGAAGGAGAGAAGCTTGACGAACCCATCGGGCACGTTGGCGAAGGTCTGAGACTCGCAGTTGTTGTCGGCCACGTACAAAAGTAGGCAAAAATTCTGAATGGTCAGATCATAAAATTTATGCTGACTGTCAGAAAATGACTACAATTGCAAAAAAAGATATAAATTGGCTCTATCATGCTAATAACCAATTAGCGATCGCACCTAGTGGCTTCCTACAGTCAGCCTGGCTCTGGTACCAAGCTTGTCACGACCGGTTTTCCAATAAAAATGTTTATTGAGAAACCAATCTTTTGAGTCCAGTATGAGAAAAATCCTCCTTACCGGTAGACAAATTCTTGATACAATAAGCCAGTAGCATAAAATATATTACAGGGTCGAGCTACGGTTGCTCAACCAAATTATTACAAGCACGCCAATAATTATACATAATGGCGGACATGACACAGTGGTGTGAAGGCATACTACTGACTCGAGGATAGGGTGGTGGTGGAAAAACACAGCGGGGAGTGAGATACATGACTCTAAAACTGGCATCTCATCGAGCGTCGAGGTGAGGCTCGATGAATTTATTTGGTAGCAGAAGCGGAGATAATACAGTGACCAAATCCAGGGTCGCACGAGACTGACTGGGATTCCTCTAGGCGTCGGACTCGCTATCAAATTCTTCATCCATGAGATCGCCTTCGTCAGCATCTGGCCAAATCAACAAGCCAGGTGAGTACTTTGAAAGTACTCGCAAGACAGTTCGGACGTAAGATATAACAAATGCATACATGGATGCATCATGATTAATTTTAACAGTGGCACATTAATTCGTAAAAACAAGACAGGTAAAAAGGGGGTCGGCGGTAGTCCGCTCGAAAACCCAACAAAATAACTGTAAACCCAATCGGGTGTCTGAAGCGACACCTCGATAGGAAGATAAATAAATAAATCACGCCGCAGTCGGGCGTCTGAGCGACGCCACATAAAGGGCTTTAAAAGAAATGCCACAGTCGGGCGTCTGAGCGACGCCACATAAAGGGCTTTAAAAGAAATGCCACAGTCGGGCGTCTGAGCGAGGCCACATAAAGGGCTTTAAAAGAAATGCCACAGTCGGGCGTCTGAGCGACGCCACATAAAGGGCTTTAAAAGAAAAGCCACAGTCGGGCGTCTGGGCGACGCCACATAAAGGGCTTTAAAAGAAATGCCACAGTCGGGCGTCTGAGCGACGCCACATAAAGGGCTTTATAAGAAACGCCACAGTCGGACGTCTGAGTGACATCGCAGAAAGGGCTTTCATTGAAAGTAAAATATAACAATGCCACAGTCGGACGTCTGAGCGACATCACAGAAAGGGCTTTTATTCACAAGTGAATAATACCCATAATAAATATTCAATTCATGAAAATAAACGGGTTAGTCCATCCACAGGAATAAACATTTAACCGGACTTAGCACTCATGTGATTCACCGGAGTCTCTGACATCAAACTGACATTTGTCAGGATAAGATAATACCGAACTTGGACATGGAATAGATGATTCAAAGGAATATATGACTCTGCAGAGTTTGTACAAATTTTTTTCCCACAGCCAACGGATTTCCGTAGTCACGAAGGACTAGTTCCGTTTACGGTATTTCGGAAGAAAACACAGCTAACCAGTACACACCCATCCTACCTCTCGATGCCAGGAATCACCCTAGACATCATCCAAGAAAAACTTTTGAGACGGGGAGATCACAATCTCGAATAGCATGGGATCAAATTTATATACGCGCGCTCTAAGGGGTGCCCCCCTCTCGGTCCCAACCGAAAACACCCATGCCCCCTGACCGGATGACTGGCTTTAATCCAGGGCCATGGAACCATCATCACGGCCTCTCCTTTTTGGTGTGTACCAGGAAAGCGGTTTACAACTTACTAAGCCATATTCCTTGCGGAAAACATGTGGTAGTATAGGGAAGGAAGAATAGAAGGAACTGGAATGATACGGGTTGACACTGAAGTCATATAGTCTGGCATAAGACTGACATGCTACAACACTGCCATCTTACCCATCCTCATGCCAACACATGGCCATGCATACTCACATCCATCCACTTATGGATTTTCGAAACTCACTTGCCTCATCGTTGCATGTAACATGACATTCGTCGGTATGCTCATCAACATGCCATGAAACTACTTAATGCAAACATGCCAAAACAATCATCATATCAAAAGTTCAAACATGCTTGCCTGGTTCAGAGTAGTCGGAGCCTAGCTCGGTGAAGTTCGCGGTCCCGTCACCTCCTTCGGTATCTATGGTATAAAGAAAATATACGCGCTATCGTGAATAACATGAGGTGCACAAAAATTATTCCCAATATTTTTCAAATAAATATGATAAAAAACTAGACAAAATTTTAAGGAGAACAGAAAAAGAATCAATCAAAAATACTTTTCTGGTAAAAAGTTATAAGGGTTTTAGTCCAGGGACTCATCTGTAATGAAACAGAAAGTCCCCAGGGGCTAACTTATAAAAACAGAAAACACTTCGATAGAGAATACGCCAGTCCAGAGGGAAAGCGCATTTTGGCAGAAGACGCTTTCAGAAAACGGTTCGTTTAAAAAAACTGAGAGGCTGAGGGGCGGGTCCCACCCGTCAGGTTTGAATATTCAAACGGGGCGGCAGAGTTCGACGGTGCCCGAGCGCCGCGGTGGTCGCCGGCGGCGATCCACGGCGAGGCAGGGAGATCGGAGAGTACCTCTGTGTTCAGGGCGCCATTCCGCGTCGGTTGGTGGTGGTGGTGGTCGCCGGCGAGTACCACGTCGACGGCGAGCCTTGCTCCGGCGGACGGCGGTTCGGGTGGTCGAGGGCCTCGTCGGAGAGAGCTGTGGAGATCAAATTGACGAGGGGGTTAGACCTCTGGTAGCTAGAGGGGGTATCTGACGGAATTTGGGCACCGGGGACGGCCTCACCGGAGCGAATCGAGACGGAGGCCGAGGCGGAACGGGGCGGCCGGAACTGGGGGAGGAGACCTCCTCGAGGTCCTCCTAGTGGCCTGGCGGGGCTTTGGTGAGGTGCAGTGGTGGTGCGTGCTCGAGGGTGAGCTTGGGAGCCCTTTTTATAGGCGGTACGAGGCGGTGGCCGAGAACGGGGTTCTCCGGCGAAGTTTACGGCGGCGCAGGGCATTGGTCGGGGAGGTTTAGGGGTTGAGCGCCGTCGTGGGGGTTCACTGGGTCCGTTTAGGTGCTAAACGAGCCAGGATTGGGTGCTTTGGGCGAGCTCGATGGAACGGGCCGGCGCGGGCCTGTCGGCGGCAGGGAGCACGTTCTGTGCTTGCCGGGCCACGGCGACGGTGCAGCGGGGCTGCGCTGGCATGCATGAGCCATGCGTAGGGCTAGGGAGCAAAGGGCGGCGCGGAACGGCGTTGCAATGCTGGTGCTGCCACTGTTGGCCGCTACGGGTGGCGTGGCCACCGCAGAAGCCGCCAGCTCCGGCGATGCTCACCGCCTCCGACGCCAGGAACCGGCCAAGTGCGCGTGCGGCGCTCTGGACAGCGAGGAGGGGCTACACGCATCGCGCCACAGCGCACTGTCGACGCGTGACTGAACCCTGACGAAGAGAAACGACACTGAACTCTGAAACTCTGAAATTTAACTGAAGATGAACGGAAACAGTGCATGCAAGGTGTTCGACAGAATGATCTAGGCATCTAGGGATTTTTCCTTGAGCTAAAACTTGGTGGGGTGGCCTCTCATTGGACCAGGAGGCTGCCTGAATTTTTGTAGAATTTTTGGAGAATAGGAGATATGAATTTCACCAAATTTGGCAAATCTGGTCCAAACTTGCAGTGAGAGAAATTTGAAATTTTTGAAAAGAAGAAGAGTGGATCAAGATGGTTCTAGGTTGTGGGTACTAAGGACTATCCAGGGGAGTTGGTTTGGGATGAAAACTCAAAGGCAATGAGGTACTTGCTTTGAAAATCACTCAGGCTCAAAATAATTGGCAGAAATGATTTGAGAGATAAAAATAATTGAAAATAAATCCAAAACTTGTTTGGACTTGTTGAGACAGAGAATTTAGATTGTTCAAAGGTGGAGGGAGGGATTTTGAGAAGATTTACTGTAGGAGACATGGTAAAACCATGGGGGTTTTCAAGATAAGAAAAACCTCAAAATTCATAGAGTTCTTTTTATAAGAAAAAGAATAATTTCCAAAAATATACTTTGAGAAGGGAACCATCAGAGAAAGAGTTTTAAATGATCAGACACCATAGTTTGAAGAAGATACAAAAATAAAAATCCTTGCCAAAGAAGTTTTTAAGAGGAAGGTTTTCTGAAAAAAAATTAAATGGCCTCTTTTCAAAAACCAACAAAGTTTTTGCTGAAAAACCAAAATAAAAATTTTGGAGTGTCACAACACCTACCCCCTTAGGAAAAATCTCGTCCCCGAGATTTCAGCTGATCCTTAAATAAGTGTGGATGCTCTGTCCGAAGGAAATCCTCCCTTTCCCAGGTTGCTTCACTTTCGGTGTGATTGCTCCACTGAACTCTGAAAAACTTGATGGTTTTCTGTCGGGTCCTTCTTTCAGACTCCTCTAATATTTTTACTGGGCGTTCTTGATAGGTGAGGTCTGGCTGCACGTCGATGATCTCATGGGATAGTTGCTTCTCTGGTTTGCTCACGCACTTCCTTAATTGAGAGACGTGGAACACGTCGTGGATGTCGGACAATTCTTCGGGTAAGTCTAGCTGGTAGGCTACAGTGCCTCTTCGTGCCACTATGCAGAATGGTCCAATGAATCTTGGTGCTAACTTCCCCTTAATCTTAAATCGTTGCAGTCCCCTCATAGGTGATACTCGTAGGTACACAAATTCACCGGGTTCAAAATTGACCCCACGATGTTTCTGATCGTAATAACTCTTCTGACGGCTTTGAGCAGTCTTGAGTCGGTCCCTGATTAGCTTGACCTTTTCCTCGGCTTCTCTGAGCAGGTCTGGGCCGAAGATACGGCTGTCTCCGGTCTCTGACCAATTTAGCGGGGTACGACACCTCCGTCCGTATAGGGCTTCAAAAGGTGCCATTTGCAGGCTGGCCTGGTAACTGTTGTTGTATGCGAATTCGGCATATGGCAGGCTTTCTTCCCAACTGGTTCCATAGGTGAGGACACATGCTCTTAGCATGTCTTCTAAAATTTGGTTTACGCGTTCAGTCTGTCCATCAGTCTGGGGATGGTAGGCTGTGCTGAAAGCCAGTTGAGTTCCCAGAGCCTGATGTAAATGATCCCAGAATCTCGAGACGAACTGAGTGCCTCTGTCGGATATTATAGTCTTCGGGACTCCATGCAGACAAACTATACGGGAGAGATAAATCCTGGCGAGCCTCTGAGTGTTGTAGGTTATCTTCACTGGAATGAAATGTGCCACCTTGGTTAATCTATCGGTGATGACCCATATGGCATCATTCCCGTGTCGTGACCGAGGTAGTCCGACAATGAAATCCATCCCTATTTCATCCCATTTCCACTTAGGTATTTTGTTTGGTTGTAGTAGTCCGGCTGGTTTTTGATGCTCAACTTTTATGCGTTGACAAGAATCGCAACATGCAACGAATGTGGCTATGTCCCTCTTCATACCGTGCCACCAAAATCTTTCCTGAATATCCTTATACATTTTGGTTCCTCCAGGGTGGATCGAATATGGGGCGGTGTGTGCTTCAGCTAGAATTTGCTGTTTGAGGTCCTCTATGTTTGGCACGCAGAGTCTGTCTCCGTACCATAATATTCCTCCATCGTCTATGACGAACTCCGAGGCCTTGCCCATACTCGCCTTTCTTTTAATTCCTTCAATGCTTGGGTGACTTGGCTGAGCTTCTTTAATTCTCTCCACAAGGTCGGGCTGTATTTCCAAGTTTGTTATGGTGCCTTCCGCGATCATTAACAAGTTGAGTTTGGCAAATTCTTGTTGGAATTCAGGTCTCAAGCTTTGCAGACTGTTTTCGTCGGAGCTGGGGTTCCGACTAAGAGCATCGGCCACTACATTTGCCTTTCCTGGATGATAGTGGATACCAACATCATAATCCTTTACCAACTCCAACCAGCGTCGTTGCCGTAAGTTTAGTTCTGGCTGTGTGAAAATATATTTGAGACTTTTATGGTCCGTGTATATTTCACATCAATTTCCAAGCAAGAAATGCCTCCATTCCTTGAGTGCATGAATGACTGCTGCCATTTCTAAGTCATGAGTGGGATAATTTTCCTCATGCTTGCGAAGTTGCCTTGAAGCATATGTGACAACCTTGCCTTCTTGCATCAATACGCACCCGAGGCCTTTTCGGGATGCGTCACAATACACTTCAAAATTCTTGTGTATGTCTGGCACAATTAATACCGGTGCTGTCGTTAATTTCCGTTTTAGCTCTTGGAAACTTTTCTCGCAGGCTTCTGTCCATTCAAACTTCTTGTCCTTCTTGAGTAACTGCGTCATTGGCTTGGCTAGGGTGGAGAATCCTTCAATAAATCTGCGGTAATATCCTGCCATTCCCAAGAAGCTTCGTATGTCCGTTACGCTGGCTGGTGACTTCCAGCCAAGTACGGCCTTGACTTTCTCCGGGTCCACTGCGATACCGTCTTGGGTCAGCACGTGGCCTAGAAAGCCGACTTGTCTTAGCCAAAATTCGCACTTGCTGAACTTGGCATACAATTGGTGTTTCCTGAGTTCTCCTAGCACAATCCTGAGATGTTCCACGTGCTCTTCTGGTGTCTTGGAGTATATCAGAATATCGTCGATAAATACCACAACGAACTTGTCCATAAACTTCATAAATACTTTGTTCATGAGGTGAACAAAATATGCGGGGGCGTTCGTTAATCCAAAAGGCATAACTGTGAACTCATATAGTCCATATCTGGAGGTGAAGGCTGTTTTGGGGATATCTTTTGTTCGCACTTCTAATTGATGGTATCCTGACCTTAAGTCAATCTTTGAGAATACCTTGGCCTGAGCGAGCTGATCAAATAAATCATTTATCCGCGGCATCGGGTATTTGTTCTTGACTATGACCATGTTAAGTGATCGGTAGTCTATGCACAATCTCAGTGTTCCATCCTTCTTTTTGGCAAATAAAATTGGTGATCCCCAAGGTGAGGAGCTGGCTCGAATGTATCCCTTGTCCAGTAATTCCTTTATTTGTTTCTTCAACTCAATCAACTCGGATGGTGCCATTCTGTATGGTTTCTTGTATATGGGGGTGGTTCCTGGTGCTAGCTCAATGCTGAATTCTATCTCTCGGTCTGGTGGCATGCCTGGTAGATCTTCAGGGAATACGTCTGGAAATTCACACACTACTGGAACCTTGTTTAGCTCAGAAACGTCCACCTTATTCAATCTCGGTTGCCAGGGTATTTTTCTTTCTTTGGCTGACACTCTTATTGTCTTCCCGTGGTGGTGTGTGAGAATTACGGTCCGGTTGAAACAGTCAATAAAACCTTTGTTGGTGGTTAACCAATCCATCCCTAGGATGACATCCAGTCCTTTATTTTCCAATACAATAAGATTGGCGTGAAACTCCAATCCTTCGAACTCAATAACCACATCTTGACAGTAACTCTGAGTAACTTGCTCAATCCCAGGGGACTTGATGATCATGGATTTTTCCAAGGGGAACATCGAAAAATTATTTTGCAAAGCAAAACTTTTCGAGATGAATGAGTGAGAAGCTCCAGAATCAAACAAAACCATGGCAGGTATTGTGTTGACAGGAAACGTACCGAGTACGATATCTGGGGCATTTTGTGCCTCCTCTTTGGTTACATGGTTCAGATGACCCTTCCTATGGTTGTTGTTGGGGTTGAAATTGTTGCGCTTGGGCGCTGAATTATTTCCACCATTGTTTGGCTTCGGCGTCGAGTTCCTTGGCTTGGGGCACTGTTTGGCATAGTGCCCTTCTTCTCCACAAGCGTAGCAGGTCACGCCTGGGCGATATGTGAATTCCTTGTCTCTGGCATGGAAATTCTTGACTGGTCGTGAGACATTTGTCGGGGTTTTGTGTGTTCCACCTTTCTGAAAATCCGCCTTACTTCGGGGATTGCGAGCATGATTTTTCTGGTCCCTTTTTCGCTTGCGGAAATCTTCCAGGCTGCGCCTTTCATTTTCCAAGCTAATGGCCTTGTCCACTAGTGTCTTGAAATCTGGAAAAGTGTGTACAACCAGTTGGCATTTAAGTGTAGGCGCCAGACCGTCAAGGAATTTCTCCATCTTCTTGCTTTCAGTCATACATTCTTCATTGGCGTAGCGAGACAATAGAGTAAATTGACCGTTGTATTCTGACACTGTCATGTTCCTTTGTTTGAGGTCATCGAACTCTGTCTTCTTGATTTTCATAATACTCTTAGGAATGTGTGCACCACGGAAACCTTCCTTGAAATCATCCCAGGTTATATCACTTTCATTGGGGTGCATGTGCAGAAAATTCTCCCACCATGATGTAGCTGCTCCTGTGAGATAGTGCGGGGCATAT
This sequence comes from Triticum aestivum, assembly GCF_018294505.1. Taxonomy (NCBI): domain Eukaryota; kingdom Viridiplantae; phylum Streptophyta; class Magnoliopsida; order Poales; family Poaceae; genus Triticum; species Triticum aestivum. Next base: position 323,863,338 of record NC_057809.1, read on the forward strand.
AGTACCTTCTCAGGGTCTGAACATTTTGCAATAACTAATTTTCTCTCCATATCTCGAAGCCAATCCTCGGCTTCAAGAGGCTTGTCAGTATGAGAAAATGTTTGGGGACGTGTCTTCTGTAGCTCAGATAACTTGGAATGCTGCTGATACTGTCCATGGTGATTTCCCATGTTGATGACTTGGTTCATCATTTCCCGATGTTGTTGCTGACTCTGCTCATAAAGGCGACACATTTGTGAAAGTGCCGATTCACTGTCCTGTTGGCTCGACTGTCCCTGTGTGAACTTGTTGCTGGGTTGTGTATCATAATTTTCCTCTGGTGGAGTTGGCATGGAGCGAGTCCAAGGACGAGACATTTTTCACTCTAGGGATATATTTTGTAAAACCCATAAGAAAAGCGAAAAGAGTCGCAAAAACAATTCCATAAATGCACAAAGCTGGCAAATAAATTAAATAACCAAGCTTACTTAAGAAAAACAAATCGATTTGCGCGCGGAGAAGGACTGCTCATTACATATCTTACACGCAGACAGTAATTATACAATACATCACTCAGGATATGTGTACATAATCCTGACATGTTATTTAGGCTAGTGCACTTCTCCCAGTTCCTACATGATGCGCAAACAAGCTACTCCTCACAACCTATGTACATATAAACATATCGTACAAACGGTACATTGCATGGCGGCTAAGCGTACTCAGGCGAAGATGTTGACGATCTCCTTTGCCCTGCCGAGGGTGAGGCGTAGCGAGGCTGGGGACTCGACTTCCTCCTCGCTAATAGGCTCCATACGTGTAGTGTTGCGCCGAGTAGATGGAGCGGTTGCCAGGGGCGGAACAACACGAACAGGAGTGGGCGCGAAGGGTGGTGCAGTGCGCACTGGAGTGGGCGCAATGACTTGGTTGAATTCTTCGGTAGAAGGCAGGCGACGAGTAGGTGCATAAGATGCTGAGGACGAGACAAAAGTCAGTGGCGGTGCGGTGGGCAGGAGTTCCCTCCTGTTGGCGGCACAACCATGGACTGAGTCCATGCGGGCAACCACGAAGTCGTCCACCAGGTTGTCGAAGGCTGCCTCCAGGGCCCGAAGATACTCAATAAGCATCTCAAAAGCCTCGTCTCGTTCTCCTCTGGGGCAGGAGAATGCATAGTGACAGGTGTAAGGCACATGGCATGGAAGATAACGGTAACGACGAGTCTTCATCACGGGGAGGACATCCCTGAGACGAGCTATCGCCTCGCGGGCTGCCATCTGCATAGCATGCCGCTCCGTAGGCATGGCTCTTCCCAAGAACCGGAAGCGGCGTAACTCACCACGCCCTCCCTTGAACTGCACCGCGACCTGGTGCATGGTCAGACTGTCGTTGACTTTGTGCTGGCAGAGTGTGAAGACTGGGCGCACAGATGGCCCCATCGCGACCTGAACGATGAAGGAGAGAAGCTTGACGAACCCATCGGGCACGTTGGCGAAGGTCTGAGACTCGCAGCTGTTGTCGGCCATCTACAAAAGTAGGCAAAAATTCTGAATGGTCAGATCATAAAATTTATGCCGACTGTCAGAAAATGACTACAATTGCAAAAAAATATATAAATTGGCTCTATCATGCTAATAACCAATTAGCGATCGCACCTAGTGGCTTCCTACAGTCAGCCTGGCTCTGGTACCAAGCTTGTCACGACCGGTTTTCCAATAAAAATGTTTATTGAGAAACCAATCTTTTGAGTCCAGTATGAGAAAAATACTCCTTACCGGTAGACAAATTCTTGATACAATAAGCCAGTAGCATAAAATATATTACAGGGTCGAGCTACGGTTGCTCAACCAAATTATTACAAGCACGCCAATAATTATACATAATGGCGGACATGACACAGTGGTGTGAAGGCATACTACTGACTCGAGGATAGGGTGGTGGTGGAAAAACACAGCGGGGAGTGAGATACATGACTCTAAAACTGGCATCTCACCGAGCGTTGAGGTGAGGCTCGATGAATTTATTTGGTAGCGGAAGCGGAGATAATACAGTGACCAAATCCAGGGTCGCACGAGACTGACTGGGATTCCTCTAGGCGTCTGACTCGCTATCAAATTCTTCATCCATGAGATCGCCTTCGTCACCATCTGGCCAAATCAACAAGCCAGGTGAGTACTTTGAAAGTACTCGCAAGACAATTCGGACGTAAGATATAACAAATACATACATGGATGCGTCATGATTAATTTTAACAGTGGCACATTAATTCGTAAAAACAAGACAGGTAAAAAGGGGGTCGGCGGTAGTCCGCTCGAAAACCCAACAAAATAACTGTAAACCCAATCGGGTGTCTGAAGCGACACCTCGATAGGAAGATAAATAAATAAATCACGCCGCAGTCGGGCGTCTGAGCGACGCCACATAAAGGGCTTTAAAAGAAATGCCACAGTCGGGCGTCTGAGCGACGCCACATAAAGGGCTTTAAAATAAATGCCACAGTCGGGCGTCTGAGCGACGCCACATAAAGGGCTTTAAAAGAAATGCCACAGTCGGGCGTCTGAGCGAGGCCACATAAAGGGCTTTAAAAGAAATGCCACAGTCGGGCGTCTGAGCGACGCCACATAAAGGGCTTTAAAAGAAATGCCACAGTCGGGCGTCTGGGCGACGCCACATAAAGGGCTTTAAAAGAAATGCCACAGTCGGGTGTCTGAGCGACGCCACATAAAGGGCTTTAAAAGAAACGCCACAGTCGGACGTTTGAGTGACATCGCAGAAAGGGCTTTCATTGAAAGTAAAATATAACAATGCCACAGTCGGACGTCTGAGCGACATCACAGAAAGGGCTTTTATTCACAAGTGAATAATACCCATAATAAATATTCAATTCATGAAAATAAACGGGTTAGTCCATCCACATGAATAAACATTTAACCGGACTTAGCACTCATGTGATTCACCGGAGTCTCTGACATCAAACTGACATTTGTCAGGATAAGATAATACCGAACTTGGACATGGAATAGATGATTCAAAGGAATGTATGACTCTGCAGAGTTTGTACAAATTTTTTTCCCACAGCCAACGGATTTCCGTAGTCACGAAGGACTAGTTCCGTTTACGGTATTTCGGAAGAAAACACGGCTAACCAGTACACACCCATCCTACCTCTCGATGCCAGGAATCACCCTAGACATCATCCAAGAAAAACTTTTGAGACGGGGAGATCACAATCTCGAATAGCATGGGATCAAACTTATATACGTGCGCTCTAAGGGGTGCCCCCCTCTCGGTCCCAACCGGAAACACCCATGCCCCCTGACCGGATGACTGGCTTTAATCCAGGGCCATGGAACCATCATCACGGCCTCTCCTTTTTGGTGTGTACCAGGAAAGCGGTTTACAACTTACTAAGCCATATTCCTTGCGGAAAACATGTGGTAGTACAGGGAAGGAAGAATGGAAGGAACTGGAATGATACGGGTTGACACTGAAGTCATATAGTCTGGCATAAGACTGGCATGCTACAACACTGCCATCTTACCCATCTTCATGCCAACACATGGCCATGCATACTCACATCCATCCACTTATGGATTTTCGAAACTCACTTGCCTCATCGTTGCATGTAACATGACATTCGTCGGTATGCTCATCAACATGCCATGAAACTACTTAATGCAAACATGCCAAAACAATCATCATATCAAAAGTTCAAACATGCTTGCCTGGGTCAGAGTAGTCGGAGCCTAGCTCGGTGAAGTTCGCGGTCCCGTCACCTCCTTCGGTATCTATGGTATAAAGAAAATATACGCGCTATCGTGAATACCGTGAGGTGCACAAAAATTATTCCAAATATTTTTCAAATAAATATGATAAAAAACTAGACACAATTTTAAGGAGAACAGAAAAAGAATCAATCAAAAATACTTTTCTGTTAAAAAGTTATAAGGGTTTTAGTCCAGGGACTCATCTGTAATGAAACAAAAAGTCCCCAGGGGCTAACTTATAAAAACAGAAAACGCTTCGATAGAGAATACGCCAGTCCAGAGGGAAAGCGCATTTTGGCAGAAGACGCTTTCAGAAAATGGTTCGTTTAAAAAAACCTGAGAGGCTAACGGGCGGGTCCCACCCGTCAGGTTTGAATATTCAAACGGGGCGGCAGAGTTCGACGGTGCCCGAGCACCGCGGTGGTCGCTGGCGGCGATCCACGACGAGGCAGGGAGATCGGGGAGTACCTCCGTGTTCAGGGCGCCATTCTGCATCGGTTGGTGGTGGTGGTGGTCGCCGGCGAGTACCTCGTCGACGGCGAGCCTTGCTCCGGCGGACGGCGGTTCGGGTGGTCGAGGGCCTCGTCGGAGAGAGCTGCGGAGATCAAATTGAGGAGGGGGTTAGACCTCTGGTAGCTAGAGGGGGTATCTGACGGAATTTGGGCGCCGGGGACGGCCTCACCGGAGCGAATCGAGACGGAGGCCGAGGCGGAACGGGGCGGCCGGAACTGGGGGAGGAGACCTCCTCGAGGTCCTCCTAGTGGCCTGGCGGGGCTTTGGTGAGGTGCAGTGGTGGTGCGTGCTCGAGGGTGAGCTCGGGAGCCCTTTTTATAGGCGGTCCGAGGCGGTGGCCGAAAACGGGGTTCTCCGGCGAAGTTTACGGCGGCGCAGGGCATTGGTCGGGGAGGTTTAGGGGTTGAGCGCTGTCGTGGGGGTTCACTGGGTCCGTTTAGGTGCTAAACGAGCCAGGATTGGGTGCTTTGGGCGAGCTCGACGGAACGGGGCGGCGCGGGCCCGTCGGCGACAGGGAGCATGTTCTATGCTTGCCGGGCCACGGCGACGGTGCAGCGGGGCTGCGCTGGCATGCATGAGCCACGCGTAGGGCTAGGGAGCAAAGGGCGGCGCGGAACGGCGTTGCAATGCCGGTGCTGCCACTGTTGGCCGCTATGGGTGGCGTGGCCACCGCAGAAGCCGCCAGCTCCGGCGATGCTCGCCGCCTCCGACGCCAGGAACCGGCCAAGTGCGCATGCGGCGCTCTGGACAGCGAGGAGGGGCTGCGCGCATCGCGCCACAGCGCACTGTCGACGCGTGACTGAACCCTGACGAAGAGAAACGACACTGAACTCTGAAACTCTGAAATTTAACTGAAGATGAATGGAAACAGTGCATGCAAGGTGTTCGACAGAATGATCTAGGCATCTAGGGATTTTTATAAGAAAAACCTCAAAATTCATAGAGTTCTTTTTATAAGAGAAAGAATAATTTCCAAAAATATACTTTGAGAAGGGAACCATCAGAGAAAGAGTTTTAAATGATCAAACACCACAGTTTGAAGAGGATACAAAAATAAAAATCCTTGCCAAAGAAGTTTTTAAGAGGAAGGTTTTCTGAAAAAAATTTAAATGGCCTCTTTTCAAAAACCAACAAAGTTTTTGCTGAAAAACCAAAATAAATTTTTTGGAGTGTCACACCTTACCCTTACAAACTTCTTGGTTCAACTCCACATCATGTTGGAGGCTCCCAGACTACACCTAACCAATCTAGGAGACACCACTCTCCAAAAGGTATTTGACAGTATGATGATGATGAACTCCTTGCTCTTGTACTTCAAATGATAGTCTCCCCAACACTAAACTCTCTCACATAGATTTGGCTATGGTGGAAGAAGGATTTGAGTGGAAAGCAACTTGGGGAAGGCTAGAAATCAAGATTCAAATGGTAGGAATGGAATCACTTGATCTCAACACATGAGTAGGCGGTTCTCTCTCAGAAAATGAGTAGTGGAAGTGTAGACACATTCTGATGGCTCTCTTACTAAGTAAGAAGGGGTGGAGGGGTATATATAGCCTCCACACGAAATCCAACCATTACACACTTTTGACTCAACTCGGTGACATCGATTAGAAATCTCGGTGGCACCGACCTATGTAAAAGATATGAATGTTGGAGGTCTTGGTGGGACCGACTGGGAACAACTTAGATGGACCTATGCGCAATGGTTAGGGCAAACCTCGTTTCGGTGGCACCAATTGCATCAACTCGGTAGCACCAAAGTGAAGCAATAAGGCAACAGAAAGTTGGCAAGCCATCTCATGGCACTGATTGCAAAACTCGGTAGGACCTAAATAATTGCAACATGTTACAGAGAGTTGGCAAGGCCATCTCAGAGACTAAGATCCATATCGGATCCGATTTTTTAGGGTTTGGTTGTGGCAGTGTCCAAATGAACTCGGTGGGTTCGGGTAGGGAAGTTTCGGCAGGACTAAGTTGGGTTGTAGGGTTTTGGACATATTTGGATAGAGAAAGTGGTTGAGGGTTTTGGAGCAATATAGCTAAGCACTTGAGCAAATAGATCATAATCAAAACCTCATCCCCTTTTAATAGTATTGGCTTTCCCATGGACTCAATGTGATCTTGGATCACTTAACCAAAAATGTAGAGTCTTGAGCTTTTACCAATCCATGTTCTTAGCATTTTGAGTGGTCCACAATCACTTGTCCTTGCCATGCCAATCATTGGACATCCTAAAATCTTTAACTTGAATGGATATTAGTTCAATGAGATATATGTTGTTATGAATTACTAAAACCACCCGGGGATTAGTTGCACTTTCAATCTCCCCCTTTTCGGTAATTGATGATAACATCTAGATCAAAGCTTCGACAAATGATTAAACGAATGAAATACATCATGACTTTGAGAAGTATGTGATAAGCAAGAGCTCCCCTTAAATTTGTGCATTATTAAAATTTGTGTTTGAATGCAAATGCACAATCGATTAGGATCATGGGTCACTCTTCCATGTCACATACAACTTGGTGGAGCACACAAAATGATATGATTGGAATAGTAAGCACACATCACCAAAACACAATTGAATGATCATACAAGGATAATGATAATTATAAGAATGAGCATATCATGAAGCATAGTATGATCAAACACACACAACCAACATAGTATCTCGCAATCATAACAAACAAAGTAGCACAGACCAAATAGTAGCAAAAAAACGCAAGAAATCAAATGAGAAAAAGAAAGACACTTTCTCTCGAAGCCTAATGATCTATACAAATCCCCCCTTTGGCAACAAGTACTAAAGAGATGGAATAGGTATAGAGCTATGTGTCTCTGTAGGCATGATCCTCTGCAACTCCTGGTGGCGATCTATGGCTGGCAGGTCTGGTGTGCATAGATGGCATTGAGAGAAGTGCATCTGCAAAAGCTTCTGCTGATCTCTACTGGGCTGGTGGGGTAGACACTAGCAGTGGCATTGACGAAGCAGCAGTTGGGGCAGAAACTGTAGACCTCGTGTCTGCAATAAGTACAACAAAAGACCTGGATGCCCTAGGCATTGTCTGGATTCTGTCAGTCATAGGTCTATCATCTCCACTGTCCTCTGCAGCAACTCTAGCTGCATCAACATTATCCCTCTGCTTCTCCAGTATGGTTTGAACCTCTGCAGTCTTCACATTAGGATCATAAATATTTGCCTCGACTACTCGCTCTAAGCTCTCCTGGTTCTTGGTGAGGTTGGCCAAACTTCGCTCAATCCTCAAGGTTGCTTCTAGCAGATAAGTCATTTGATCGTTCTTTGTCTTGAGGTTGGCAATGGAAGCATTGGAAGTAGATGCTTCCTGGACTACTTTAGCTACAGCAGCTACCTGTATCTTCTCCTGTGCCTCAACAGAAGTAGGGTGAGAAGGATCGATCACCACTACATTGTCCTTGAACTTTGGCAACAAAGGGAGATGCTCACAATCAAGAAGATATGTGCTCGTTGTCTGTGTCAAAACCGGCGGATCTCGGGTAGGGGGTCCCTAACTGTGCGTCTAAGGTCGATGGTAACAAGAGACAGGGGACACGATGTTTACTTAGGTTCGGGCCCTCTCTATGGAGGTAATACACTATGTCCTGCTTGATTGATATTGATGAGTATGAGTATTACAAGAGTTAATCTACCACGAGATCGTAATGGCTAAACCCTAGAGGTCTAGCTGGTATGGCTATGGTAATGAATACCTGTCCTTTCTGAACTAAGTCCTCCGGTTTATATAAGCATCGGGAGGATCTAGGGTTACACCGGGTCGGTTACAAAGAAAGGAATCTACATATTTGGTCGCGAAGCTTGCCTCCCACGCCAAGGAGAGTCCCATCCGGACACGGGTGCAGTCTTCGGTCTTCGCATCTTCATAGCCCATCAGTCCGGCCCATGGCTAGCTAGCCGGACGGAGGACCCCTTAGTCCAGGACTCCCTCAGTAGCCCTTGAACCTGGCTTCAATGACAAAGTATCCGGCGCGTAGGCCTGTCTTCGGCATTGCAAGGCGGGTTCCTCCTTCCGAACTCCAAAATAGTCTTCGGACGTATCGATGTGTCCGGACATATAACACACACCACACACACAACTGCAGAGAGAATATAATTTTACACGAGTCCAATCTGGTGACAACTTTTCGTAACATGACATCACATCTGTCCGGTCATAATTTCGAACTGTTTTTCGTCTGCCGCTCCACGTCTTGAGACGCAGTTGCCATTGGCACGTCTTGTCAAAGCAGGGATCGTGTCCCCTTATTACGGGATTCTCATCAATACGGGCGTGGGTAACCCAACTGTGCCGTTTACACAGCCCTTGGGAATAGGCGAGTTTTAAGGCGAGTAGGGAGACGTTTGACATTCACGGCCTTTATAAGGGGATAAGTATTCGTCCTCATGCACCCCTGCCTTCTCCTTCCTCTGCCCATCCATTCTTGAGCTCCAGCTCCCAAGCTCTACCTTCCCACGCTGGAGAAAGCACTCCAACCATGTCCGGATCCAGAGCTGGTGGCAAGTGGATGGCGTCCTCTGTTAAGAGGAAAGACATCAAGGAGCTCCAAGAGGCCGGATACCCGGCCAAGGAGATCGTTCACTATCTCCCGGCCGAGGGACAGATCGTCCCTACCCCAGAGCCCCATGAGAGGGTTGTGTTTCTCACACATTTCGTCCGCGGGTTGGGATTCCCTCTCCACCCGTTTGTCCACGGACTGATGTTTTACTATGGGCTGGACTTCCATTATCTAGCCCCCAACTTTATCCTCAACATCTCGACATTTATAGTCGTGTGCGAGGCCTTTCTCCGTATCCCGCCTCATTTTGGCCTATGGCTGAAGACTTTCAATGTAAAGCCGAAGGTGGTGAGAGGCCAACAAGCAGAGTGCGGAGGAGCCATGGTGGGCAAGATGCCCAACGTCACATGGCCCGAAGGCTCCTTTGTGGAGACGGTAAAGGGGTGGCAATCGGGGTGGTTCTACATCACCGAGCCGCGTGATATCAACTGGGCGGTGGCCCCCGAATTTTGATCCGGAGCTCCGCTGCGACTCACCTCTTGGCAAGAGAAGGACCTAACCTGGGGTTCTTCGAACGAGCTTACTGGGCTCCAGACATGCGTCCAGAACATGATAACCAAGAGAATCAAACTTGTCAACGTGATCCAGGTTATGCTCATTCGCCGGATCCTTCTGTGCCAACACCGGACTTACTATTTGTGGGAGTTCGACCCGGCCAAGCACCAGACGCTGCTAGAGCTCTTCGGCACAATGCACGAAGACATCTGGAAAGTGCTCTTTAAGGCCAGCGAGACACCACCGCCTACAACCGAGGATCGCGGGCTCAGCTTAAAACGCGAGGCTAATTCGGTAAGTTCTTTCATGTTTTCAAGGTATAGCCTTTACTAGCATATTTTGAGAAGGAGTCTAAGCCTCCCTATCAATTTTTAGGCTTGGATTGACATAGCGGGGTAGATTAACTGTCCGGCTCCGTTGCCCGAAGACCAAGAAACCCCGTTTTGACAAAGATGTTGTTTCCGGTGCCTTATGATGTGCCGGAGAAGAAGGCCAAAAAAACGGCCAAGGGGGTCCGGAGTGGCCTTCGCCGAAAAGGCGCTTCGGACGTGACGTCCGAAGACGGGACTCACTCTTCGGCCGCCAAAGATGAGGAGGAGGAAGAGAGCGACCCCCCCTGGGGGGGAGGGAAGAAAAGGGGGGCCTCCCCAAATTTGGAGGCAAAGGCGCCCAAGAGGGAGAAGGGCTCCCTTGCGGATAACTCCGAGTGGGATGTCGATAGCAGTCCGAAGAGAATGCCCTAGACCAAGCCTCGGGCCGCCTTGTAAGTACAAAAAACCTTATGGACGTCCAAATATCTGGCCTTTCCATTTTGTAATATTAATATGTTTAAATTATGCCATCACAGTCCAGCCTGCGACAGCTCCCTGCGATCCTCGACAGAGGGTTCGCTAGATTCAAAGGAGATGGCCAGTGTGTCACCGCTGCCCGCTCACTCCCCCAAGGCCAAGGACGACGCCGAGGTGTTGTCCCGAAGGACTTTCCCAAGCCGGGGAGAGGCTCAGGAGGCGCCAAAAGGCGATGCCTCCGTCGCTAGACACCAGCGGGAGCCAATCCCCATGGAGACCGGTGGTGAGGAGGGCCGTGTTCAGTCCGGCCCTTAGTCGGACTCGATTCTGGAGACCAATGCGGCTCCCGAATCCGGCACGCAACCTCCTTCGAAAGAAGGGGGTATGCATGTCTAACCCGAGGCACCGGATAATCTGCTGGAAGCGCTGCGAGGCGCTTCCATTGTGGATGAGCACCATGTCCTTATGGGCATGGTAATCGAGAAGATTCAGTCCATCGGAAGCGGACTAACCGAAGCCTGCGCTAGCCTTCTAACAGTCTTTGAGGTAAGTAATGTAATTGTAGAGAGAATATCACAGAGTAGACAGTAGCCCCTGATGCTCTGTTCGGTGTCCGGAAAGGAAAAGTCGAACAGAGGATCAAAATAATTTTCGCAGGAGTCTAACATAAGATGTCTATGTGAATAAGCAAGCATCGCTGCTGGCTGCTGCCGCTCATACTGCAGAGGTCTTCGGACTAAAGCAGAACCTGGAGCGGGCCAAGAAAGAGCCCGGCCTCATGAAGAAGCATCTGGAGGACAACCAAGGTATGCAGTAACCTGCGTGTATATTTAGGAAGGATGAATGGTTCGTGCTGACTAAAGTGCCATGAACTTTATTAGGGGCCACGACCGAGGCGGCGGCCCTCAAGAAGGCGTTAGCCGAGGCCGAGGACAAAGCAGCCAAGGAACGCGTCGCGCGCGAGAAGCACGAGGCTCGGATCAGCGAGGTCCAGCAAGAGATCCAGGACGCCGTCAAGAAATACGAGTCCCTGGAGCGTGATTCTAAGACGCAAGAGTACGAACTTGCGAAGGCCCGCCAGAGCGCACAAGATGCCTGAGCCGACGCCCAGAGCACCCTTCTGGAAATCCAGACGGCCAAGAAGATCGCCGCGGGTAAGGCTTTCGTTATGCAAAGCAAGTCTGTGAAGGAAACGTTCCTTTTACCACCCGAATTTGGAGCTCTCCAGGGGCATTTACGGATTTTCCGTGCAGCATATCGGATGCTGCTGAGTTCTATCAAGCCGAAGAAGGGAGTTCTACGGAGAAGCTGTTCTGGTCTCAATACCTTGGACCAGAACATCCGGTGCCCTTCAGCGACTAGCTGAAACAGCTAGTCGAGTTGCACAAGGCGGCCGAGCTAGCCATGAAGGACCTAATAGTCCGACTATGGCCTGCCGAGCCCATGCCCAGCAACTACTTTGGACTTGTGAAGCGGCTTGTGGGTTCCTGCCCACGACTTGAAGTCATGAAGCGATCGGTCTGCATTGAAGGTGCACGGATGGCCTTTGCCCGTGCCAAGACGCACTGGGCGAAGATGGATGCCAAGAAGCTGATGACCGAGGGGCCGCCTGAGGGCAAGGAGCACCGCCGACCCGAGCTATATTTTGATAGTGTCCTGGAGGGATCCCGCCTTGTGGTGGAGCAATGTGCGAAGGATGTTATATTCCCATGAAAACATTCATGTTGTCCTTTCCTGTAATATGAAACAATGATGTTATGTAATATAATACTTGTGATTTTAAAATTTTACCTCCTGTGCGACCGTTTATGAAATCTGAGGGTTGGCCAGTCGTCGACTTCTCCCCCCACATAGATGGTATGGGGGTGTTCGGGATAAATCTAAACACTCTCTACTCCATATTCTGGTCCTTAAAGGAGGTGTTTAGTGCAACGAACAAGGCAACCAGACTATACGCCCTCACTTAGCCATAGGAGTTTGACAATGAGAATTTTGGCGAAGCCCCTTGTATTCGGAAGACCGAACTTGGGGCGCTACACGCACCTGATCGAATAAGAAACCGATTCCTCGCATAAAGCGGAAAAAATCTCTAAGTATTTGAAACCTCTCGAACAGCTGACCAGCTCTTGCTGCATCATGACAGTCAGTTTTCGGCTTTCCCTACTGAGGTGCTCGTCCGGAAGAACCAGGACACAATCATAGTAGTTCTCCCTTTACTACCCTAGCCGATATAGCGGAACGTAAGTGCCGGGGGGCTAATCCACGAGCACCTATGGGACCGGCGGATCGAGTCCCTTTCGGTTTGGCGGGGGTGAGGGTCGCACGAAGAGCGGATCGAGGCGAAGCACACGAGCAGTTTACCCAGGTTCGGGCCGCACGGATGCGTAAAACCCTACTCCTGCTTTGTGGTTTGTATTGAGTTCTTCTCGGGAGCGCGGAGTGCTACAGTACACCCCAGCAGCTAACGAGACCGAGCGTGAGAGTTCTCTTCCTCCCCACCTTTTCCACGTTGCGCATGGGCCTCCTTTTATATGCTCAAGGGGTCACCGACAGGTGGCAACGTAGACAAGGGTAAAAATGGAAAGGTGTTGCGGTTGGTACAACTACCTGCTACAGTGTATCATACCTAACCCTGACGGTAGGGGACAAGGGCATTAAATGCCTGTCTGCGTCATCTAAATAGTGCAAAAGGGACTGTCAGGGACGCCACCGCTCGCCACGATGGCTATCTTGTCAGTGCCGCTTGCCACCGCGCACCACTGGCTGCACAGCCTCCCGCCACGTACGCCTGGAAGGGTCCCAGAGCGACACGTTGGTGGATGTGCTGGAGCGCGGGCACAGAGTGGTGGCTTGCCACGGCAAGCGCCTTGCCGCGGTTGTTGTCTTGTCGCGTCTGGGAGCTTGTCGCTCACCGGGCCCTGCTGGGACGCGTGGCGCGTCGCGACAAGTTCCTGGAGATGCCTTGGTTGGCCTTTCCGGCAAGCTCCTCTTGCCGGGGTCTTGTCTCCTTGGCTTGGATGCCTTGGTTGGCCTTCCCGGCAAGCTCCTCTTGCCGGGGTCTTGTCTCCTTGGCTTGGATACTTTGTCCTTGAATGGCTCCAAAGGAACCACGGAGGATCTTGGCGGTCACCCGGCAAGCCTTGCCGCGGGACGCTGCGACTGCCCGTGCACAAGTTCGGGATACTAGGGTACCCCTACTCTAGTACACCGACAGGAGCCCCCGGGCCTGGGCCATACACGGTGCCGAGCGCTGTTGGGCCAGGCCCAAAACAGGGCACGGGCTCACGCGGCTTGGGTTACGCCGTATCTCTCCCCGTATCCACCGCGCCCTCCCCGAACGGCACGCATTGAATGCGGTGTCATGGGAGAGATCGTGGGTGATTTCTTTATTCGGAAAGGCGGAACGTCCGCCCCCTCCCCCTTTATAAGAAGGGGAAACAAGGTTAGTTCGCCCATTCGCCGGTTGCTACTCCAATCTCGGAAATCTCCGCCGCTCCCTCGTCTTCCCAAAGCTGAAAGAGAGCAGCGCCCCGCCCCCCATCGCCACCTGCACCACCAATGCCGTCGACCTCCTCCACCACTTCTGCCATGGCTCCGAGAGCCGACAAAGGGAAGGTTGTGAAGTCGACCGAGGCGCAGCAGCTTGCGGTGCTGTGAAAGGAGCGGGCAATCTTCCCCCCCAAGCTCGCCGCGAGGGAGCTGAGGGAGAATTACTACCTCTTCTGGTCGACGGAGACGCGAGCACATCCGCGCACGAAGGTACTTCCAGCCGCCGCTTGGAAAATGGCTCCAAATGGATATCCATTCTTCGCCTTGTTCTTCTACTGCGGGCTCTGCCCGCCTTTCTCTGAGTTCTTCTGCGATATTATGAACACCTACGGGTTCCACCTCCTTGATTTCACCCCCAATGCTGTTCTGACCATGGCAGTTTTCGCACATCTCTGCGAAAACTTTGTCGGAGTCCATCCCAATGTAGACCTTTTTCGCCACTTCTTTATGCCCCGAGTAGAGAGAGGAGAGCCTTTATCCGGCAGAATCGCCTGGATATCAAGGGCCGGCAAGAAGGACACTTATCTGGAAGGAGAGTTCCGCGGCAAGTGGGAGGAATGGAGAGCAGACTGGTGCTGGATTGTCGAGGAGAACCCGCAGCCATTTACCGCCCGGCGCCAAGCCCCAGTAGCACGCGGCAGCGATTGGAGTGACGTGGCCCCGGAAGACAATAGGCTGAAGATTGCCATCACCCGGATCCTACGCCTCAGGCTTGCCGTGCTCACTGTAGGCGCTGTTGGCGCAGATTTTCTTCGCCGCCGCATCGCCCCCCCTGCAGGAACGGAGGAGACCCGCCTGGGAATTCAAGAATGTGGCAGTTATCATGAGGCTGCGTCCGGGCCTCAACTTCAACTTCACTATTCTGGAGCTCAACGCGATGCTCCAGGAGCTGTTCAAGTATGACCCTCAACATCCCGAAGTGTTCAGGTTGCCGGGGGGTGTCGTTCCGCTGTGCAACAACTCCGCGCTCGACCGCATCCGTGCAATGATGCCACTGTGCGATTCGCATGGAATTGTCCCAACTTGGCAAGAGCCTACAGACGACGTCGTGCAGGAGTTCTTTGACGGCTTGGTAGAAGTGCCGGTCCGATCCGACGAAAAGGATAGCCTCACCCGCGACACCACTGATGCGGAGATGACACGCATCACCACCAGGCTGGAAGAGGCAGCGGCGGCCGCAGCCGCGGGCGAATTTGGATTCACCGTGGAGGAGGCAGTTGCAGCAGAGGCGGCAAACCGTGCTGAGCGAGGGGAGCCCGCCGGCGAGAAAGAGCTTGCCGGGCATGGCGTCGAGTTGAGCGAGCCCGCCGAGGATGCTAGCGGCTTGCTGGAGATCAACTCCTCTTCCTCCTCATCTTCAGGCAGCTCGCTGCAAGCAGAACCTCCATCTCCACCAAGAAGGCGTCTCCGCAAGGACGGGGACGTAGCGGGGCAGCAGGCAAGTGAACAGCCGCCGTGCCGCGTGACACGCTCCACCGTGGCAAGCACTGTTGCCGCGGGAGCACCTCACGCTGCTGCGGCAACTGGAGCGGGGTCCACCCGGACCACCGCTTCTGCCCCTGCCGCTTCTCACGCCGCGGCGGCAGCCGGAGCGGGGTCGTCTCATACCACCGCCACTGTTCCCACCAAGCGGCCAAGGGAAACCACTCCTCCGCCTCCTCGCGCCGGACGTGAGCCAGACTTCGACTTCTCTGCGTTCAGCTCTGACGAGGAAGAAGAAGAGTAAGATTCTCTTGTTGTACTTGTAGTTCTTCAATTCTTGTTGTTTTGTCTTGTATCTCATTTGCTTTACTCTGAACTTATTCCTTTTTAGGACTCTGGCCCAGAGAGCAGCGAAGAGGGCCAAGGTCCCGGTGATTATCGTCGAGGACGAACCCACCACGACAGCAGGGGTGCGTCCGAGACAACCTTGCCGGACCCAGCAACTGTTCTCCAGAGCAGCCCCCAGCGTAAGTATATGGTTCACTTTCCGCTGTCGGGCGCGCATGGATATTCTTCCTTTGCTGACATCTGACTGTTGGTTTTTGTAGGAGCAGAGCAGCCCCACTAGGAGCGCCCGGAGGCCGCCGCCGAAGTGCCAAGGGAGACTCCTCCGGCAAGGGAGAATTCTCCGGCAAGGGACAGCACCAGCGTCCCCCCGGCGGCGGAGACTACAACTGCCGAACCCAGTACAGGTAATCTTCTCTTCAAAGCTTCCCTTGGGTTCTTCTTCTTTTTGGGTATTTGCTTGACTTTTCTCACTTTTCCGGCCATCAGACCCATCTGCTGCGGAGCCGATGGAGACCGAGGTTGCTGCCGACGACGCCGTTGCCACTGAAGAAGCAGCCGGCGCTGATGATCCTGCCGGCGACGAGGCCGCCAAAGCTGCCGCTGCAGCAGCCGGCAAGGGGTCTGGTGATCGTACTGACGGCCCTGAGGCCGCAAGAGCGCCAGGTGCTACGCCGACCGCCGATCCGTCTGCCGCTGCCGCAGCGCCAGGCTCCGAAGAGCCCCAGCCAGGCGTCTACTTGAAGGCCGGCAATGGCGTCTTTATCAACCTCCCCTGGGCGTCAAGCTCCAGGGCGTCGGTCGAGGGAGAGAGCTTCGATGGAGAGGTGCTCGCCTCCGCTGGGCTGACGCTAGTCGATGCGCCGAGCAGCAGCAGCGGCGAGCCTGAGGAGGAGCGACTGCTGCGGAAGCTGTTGTCGCTCTACCACGCGCGGCAAGCCAAGCTGGAATCCCGCGAGGCGCTTGTCGCGAAGGCGGAAGCGGACATCAAGAAGCGTGCGGAGGAGCTCCGGGGTCTCAACCAGGAAACTCTCCGGTCCCTGGCAGAGGAGCGGGAGCAACTCGCCGAAGAGCAGAAGGCCTTCTTCCTCGAGAAGGCCGAAGTTGAAGAGCAACAGCGGCTTGCCGCTGAGAAGCTGTCTGCGCAGGAGGGCGAGCTGGTGCAGCGGAAGGTCAACCTTGATGCACACGAGGAGGAGCTTGCTGCGCGCGAGCGAACATTCAGCGGAGCCCTCAAGCAAGCGGAGGATGCTGCCGCGGCTGCCGAGGCCGCCAAGAAGGAGCTGGAGACGAAGGTGGCGTAGCTGGAGGCCGATCTCAAGGAGAGTGGTGAAGAGCTTGCCGAGAAGGACAAAGAGCTTAGCGCCGCCAAGGACTCCAACGCAGATCTTGAGTTGAAGCTGACCACTTTGACCAAGACGCTGGACGATGCCAGGGAGCAGGAGGTGGCCTTGAAGGAGGAAATCAAGGCCGACAAGGCGCTGCTGGCGAGTGCTGCCACCGCCCAGAATGCTTTTAGGGAGAATGTGGAGCACTGGACGGAGGGTCTCGTGAATGTTGCCGCAGACATTGACAGGGAGCTGGCGCAACTGGGGATGGAGGATCTCGGGTATCCCTCCGACGAGAACCTCCAACCCAGCGCCAAGCTCATCTTGTTCTTCAAAGGCGTGGCGACGGCCCTCCAGCGGCTCCGGGAGAAGATCCCAAAGCAGCTGGCCGACGAGTCGCGTAAGATCTGCGCGGGGGCTCTTCAAAAGGTGTTGGTGAAGGTGGCCTTCCGCAACCCGGGCCTCAACCTCACCAACGTCCTTAAGACCCTGCCGCCGGATGCTGATCTGGAGGCGCTCAAGACCCTTGTCGCACCCATTGCGGACAAGGTGAGCGGGATCAAGAGGATTGAGGGCGATCGCGTAGACTAGGCCGCCCATTTTCTTCTTTTCTTGTCGCTGCTGGTCATGTTATGAGAACAATCGGTTAGAGCCGCGACAAGCTACCTTGTAATATAAATCTATTCCGGTGTAATGATTGCAACGTTATTCCCTTTACTTGATTCCTCCCTTTGTATGTTTTTGCCCTACGCTTTTAGGGAACTTGCCGGTGCAGGCACCTTAGCCGCGAGCGTTGAGTGCCGGACGTCAGCAGCCTGCTGGCGGTGCCGTTACCGACATGTCAGGACCCCGACTCGATGTCACATCGATCTAGCCGGTAACACCTCATATCACTTTGCGGCCTCACGCACGGTATCCCCACGGGTGTCGTCTTACCTTTTCCCGGGACCGTTTGCGCCTTTTGGCTCACGTATATGATAGTGTCGCTAGCATCCATATGATAAGGAGCCCGGGCTGACATGACTAGTCGTAAACCCAAAGTGGCACAGACTTACAGGGACAGGCATCCATGACCCAGCTTCGAACGTGTCGGTCATCAGCGAGTGGGTCCGGGCTGTAGCACTGGGCTAGCAGGACTCCGGTAAACCGGGCTGTAGCGGGCTAACAGGACTCCGGTACTCAAAGCGTGACATTTCCCCGAAGGGACAGACACAGGAACGAAGAAGGACACATGCCGGCCAGCCTAAGTGTTCCAGAGCAGTAGCAAGCTACCATGGCTCAGCGGTAACACTAGGAGACATTTCCCGGTAAGAGAAGCTACTAAAGATAAACAACTAGATAGTCAGATCCCACACATAGCCCTACACATTACACGTACGCATAACATGCAGGTATGTGCTGTACAACATGGCATCACAGCATAACTCAACAATTATATAGATAAAGGCTCAGAAGAGCCACCATAGCAATTATTGCAAACAGGGGTCACAAGACCCGTCATACAGAGCATACAAGCAACAAACGGAAGCATTACATGTCTGGGTACAGACATCTACAAATGAAAAAGGCTGGAAGCCTGACTATCTACAATATCCGATCAAGATCGTAGCTGAGGTACTAGCTACTAGTCGAAGTCCACGAGAACACTAGTAAGACCGAAGTCTCCGCTGCAAAAAAACATAAATAAAGCAACATGAGTACAAAGGTACTCAGCAAGACTTACATCAGATCCTATCATACATGCATCTGTATCAAGAGACAATGTGGGGTTTAGTTGCAGCAAGCCAGCTTTGACTCTGTGGCTATCCTGTTCTACGACTACCAGAAACTCTGGAGGTGAAACAACGTACACGAGTCCACTAATCACCATACAATACACTACTATGGATTCATCCCCGTCTCCCTACGGGAAGGCCATCCATAGCACTCACACATGTCTTGAGCATTTTAGAGTATCCACTTCAAGTTGTCTATGTACCATGTAAGCATCCAAGAAGTCCATAACCGCGGACCCGGCTATTCGAATAGATCATGTTAACCCTGCAGGGGTGTACTTCTTCACACACGCTCTCGCCACTTACCGCCATGTACACGTCATGTATCTCGGCAACCTTCAAGCGGAAGCCTGGCGAGGGTGTCGGCCACGACCTGACTAACCACACAAGACTCTAGTCCAGGTTTATCGCCTATTCGGGTTCCATCCGCAAGGAGATCCGGCCGGGATGTCGCTTACGGCCCCAAACGATGTGTACAGGGTTCCCGAGCCCACCAACCGGGTGCCACTCGGTACACCGGGCCACGTGTGCCTAGTCTGTCCCAAGCCCACCCTGCCGGGTGCCACTTGGTAGAAAAATAGCACTACCTACAAACACCAGAAACTAGTTGCGACTCCTGGACAGAGATCAAGTCGGTTAATAAGTCGAGAGGGCTTGGAGCGCCCGGAGCCCAATGTGTGGTAGTATCGAGTCATTGGACAACATACATAGAACTCGGTGCTTAAGGACGGTTCCAGTGAGACAACCCACCATGTACTCCTACATGGCCTCTCACCGCTACCTTTACCAAATCGTGTTCACACACTTCACTCTCAGCATCAGAACATATCGTGACACTCCAATTCATTCCCAATGAACCAGACCTGACACAACTCTAAGCAATAGCAGGCATAGCATGGTAGGAACACATCAGTGGCTTCAATCAACTCCTACACATGCTAGTGGGTTTCAACTATTTACTGTGGCAATGACAGGTCATGCAGAGGAATGGGTTCAACTACCGCAGCACAAAGTAGCAGATGAACCGTTGTTGTCCTAATGCAATAACTGAGAGCAGGAGCGAGAGAGTAGGGTTTTATCGAAATGAACAAGGGGGTTTGCTTGCCTGGTAAATCAACAAGGGAGGCACTGCTTCACAGACAGGTACTCTGGAACGTCTCCGGAGCAGGACCTATCGAGAAGGAACGGTGCCGGCAATCAAAACACAATCATATGCAACAATATGATGCATGAACATGGCATGTAGATGTGATGCTGTTTGAGATAATGCATCTAGTAAACATTTGGTTTGAAGTCCTTTTGAACCAAAGGTTCAAATGCATTTCTAAATTAAGTCTCTTATATATGCCCTAATGTGTTTTCCCATATTCAGCATGTATAAGTTGGTTTTTCATGCATGAAACTAGTACAGATGGAAAGATTGTATTTTTCTGATAATTTTTCATATATAAATTATTTAAATCTGAGCTACGGTTGAATTGTTATGAATTTTTGAAGTTTAAATCATTTTCTGGATTTTCTGAATTATTTTAATTCCAGAAAATATATAATTGCGTCAGCATGACGTCAGCACGACGTCAGCGGTCAACTGGGCTGGTCCGGTCAAACCTGACGTGTGGGACCCACACGTCAGTGACAGGGGGGTTAACAGGGGTTAATTAATTTAATTAAAAGGTTAGGGGGGGTCGGGCCCACTGGTCAGCGACCCTGGGGGGTCAAACCCGGTCAACTCGCCGGCGTTTAGCTGTCGGCGAGGCCGAGCGCGGCGGAGGAAGTGCATTTGCACGTTACGGCCACCAAACGGGAGGCGGAGAGCATCTACGAGCTCCTGGGAACGAACCGCAGCTCTTGGTGGTGATGTTTGAGCTCGGGGTGGCCGGAGACGTCGCCGGCGACAACTTTGGCGGTCGCCGGAGTTCGGGCGCCGATGAAAACGGCGCCACCGTGCACGGGAGGATCAACGGGTAGCAACTACGCGTTCTGCAGGCTCCCACAAAGCCAACGGGCATATGCACGGGGCCGATTGGCCACCGGAGCCTCGTCGGCGACGAGTCCGTGCGGCGGTGTGCTTCGGGCATCATGGGAAGTGGTGCTACAACGAGCGCTAGGCCGTGGGGTTAGGGGGAAACGATGGAGGAGCTCACTAGGAGGTCGAAGCGCAGCTCAGTGGGCCTGGGGACGACCTAGACGGCGCGAATCGAAGACGAGGTCACCGGCGGCCGAAGGTTGAAGAAGAGCTCGAAGTCGACGCTGCAGGGCTTCCGGCGGGGCGTGGTTCAGTGAGGGGGTCGAGGACGACGTCGCGAAGCTCGTGGGCACAACCGAGGGGCGAGGGGGTGGC
>NC_057809.1:323884239-323886948 GCF_018294505.1 Triticum aestivum
GGAAGCAGGAGGTGGCCAACAGGGGGGAGGTGGCGCGCGCGCGTGCCGGCGAGCGTCGGGCACACGCCCTCGTCCTTCTGTCCGAGGAGGGAGACGACAGAAAGCAGCGGGGGTGGGCTGGGCCGCCAGCTGGAGATGGGCCAGGTAAGTGGCCCAGGTAAGTCTCTCTCCCCTTTTCTGTTTTCTTTTCTAATTTTCTGACATTTGTTTGATTTAATAAATATATTAAATCATTTAATTTTATTATGCCAATTTTTGTAGGGGCTAATGGTATTATTCCAGAGCTCTTTTATAATTGGCATAACTTTTGGACCATATTTCATATATATAGAAATATATTTCCAATGCAAATATTTATCGAATTAATCCAAATGGCCAAAATAAATGTCCATGAGCTCCTAAAAATATTGTTTTGATTTTTATCTCTGTCCAATATTTTCAGAGGGCAACATGAGCATTTTCTTGGACCCTTTTGGAGAAATTTTTATTTGGGTCATTTTCAAAAAATGATTCTGAGGTTTCCACCAATCCTCATTTCAAATTTAAATGAAATTTAAATATGATGCACAAATAGCTAGCTAGTCTAAGTCATACCAGACTAGGGATGTGACAACTCGCCCCCACTTGACAGAATCTCGTCTCGAGATTCAGGGGTCGACGGAAAGAAAGCGGGGTACTCCAGTCGGAGACGATCTTCTCGCTCCCAAGTAGCCTCTCTCTCGGAATGATGAGACCACTGAACTTTGAGAAACTTGATGTTCTGACGTCGGGTAACACGCTCTGCTTGATCAAGAATGCGAACCGGGTACTCTCGATATGTGAGGTTATCTTGGAGATCAAGCGTTTCGTGGTCCACTCCACGAATAGGATCCGAGAAGCAACGCCTGAGTTGAGAGACGTGGAAGACATCATGAACTCGAGAAAGATGTGGGGGTAGTTCCAACTGGTAGGCAACCTCTCCTCGTTTAGCGAGAATGCGAAAGGGACCAATGTAACGAGGAGCCAACTTGCCCTTGATACCGAAACGATGGGTACCCTTCAAAGGAGTAACCCGAAGGTAAGCTTGGTCGCCAATTTCATAAGTCATATCCTTATGATGACGATCATACTGGCTTTTCTGACGAGACTGGGCTGTTTTCAAATTCTCACGGATGATGCGAACTTGCTCTTCTGCCTCCTGGATCATATCCGGTCCAAAGAATTGTCTTTCACCGGTTTCTGACCAGTTCAAAGGTGTTCGACATCTTCGTCCATAGAGAACCTCAAAAGGAGCTTGCTTGAGGCTGGATTGGTAGCTATTGTTATAGGCAAACTCGGCGAAAGGAAGACATTTCTCCCAATCCATACCGAATGAGATAACGCAAGCTCTGAGCATGTCTTCGAGAATTTGATTGACCCGTTCCACCTGACCACTCGACTGAGGGTGGAAAGCGGTACTGAAGGAAAGATGGGTTCCCATGGCAGTTTGGAAACTCTCCCAGAAATGAGAAGTGAAAAGGCTGCCACGGTCTGAATTGATCTCTAGTGGAACACCATGGAGTGACACTATTCGAGAAATATATAAGTCAGCAAGCTGACTAGCAGTGATACTCTCTCGAACAGGGAGGAAGTGAGCCACTTTGGAAAGACGATCAACGACTACGAAGATAGCGTTATTCCCTCTCTTGGTCTTGGGAAAACCGGTGATGAAGTCCATACTAACTTTATCCCATTTCCATTCAGGAATAGCTAAAGGCTGAAGGGTGCCAGCAGGTCTTTGATGCTCTGCCTTAACGCGACGACAAACGTCACATTTAGCAATGAACTCAGCGATTTCTCTCTTCATCCTAGTCCACCAGAACCTCTGGCGTAGGTCCTGATACATCTTAGTACTGCCGGGATGAATCGTGAGAGGAGATTCATGCGCCTCCTTAAGGATCAATTGTCGCAGATGTTGATTCTTAGGAACCACCAAGCGATTCTCAAAGAAAACAACTCCACGATCATCCATAGAGAAACATCCACCAACTCCCTTCTTAATGTTTCTCTTGATCCGAGAAATTCCTGTGTCTTGCTTTTGAGCAGCGATAATCCGATCTTCAAGATCAGGTTTCGCCACCAGGGTAGAAAGGAATCCGCGAGGAGCAATGTGAAGGTTAAGCTTACAGAATTCCTCATGGAGAAGTGGTTGGCCTTGCTGCAACATGAGATTGTTGCAATAGGATTTACGGCTTAGAGCATCAGCCATGACATTGGCTTTGCCTGGGGTGTAGGTAATCCCTAGATCATAATCTGTGATCAACTCCAACCAACGTCTTTGCCTAAGGTTCAGATCTGGTTGGGTGAAGATATACTTGAGACTCTGGTGATCGGTGTAGATCTCGCAACGTTTACCAAGGAGGTAATGTCGCCAGGTCTTGAGTGCATAGACTACGGCTGCAAGCTCTAGATCATGTGTAGGATAATTCTCCTCATGTGGATGCAACTGTCGAGATGCATAGGCAATCACATGACGATCCTGCATAAGAATGCAACCTAGTCCCTGTCGTGAGGCGTCGCAGTAGATAATAAAGTCTTTAGTGAAATCCGGTGGCACAAGTATGGGGGCAGAAGTCAGGCGTCTTTTCAGTTCCTGAAAGCTGTACTCACACTGTGGGGACCACTCGAACTTTTTATCTTTCTTGAGAAGTTCCGTGAGGGGTTTGGCTACTTTGGAGAAGTTCTCAACAA
>NC_057809.1:323886958-323891025 GCF_018294505.1 Triticum aestivum
TGATGACATCCTGAGAAACGAATCAAGGACGGAATCAGCAACAACTATGGACTGTAGAATGTAGGACAAGGAATTAGTATCACTCGAACTCCTAGGGAAAATCCGGCAGCATAACGGCAGTAAAATGCTCAGAATGGGACGTCCTACTAAAAATGGGGTGGTAACATACTCATCATCACCACTCAAGGTTTTGGGATAGTACTAAACAGACTACACCGGAAGTACTCGAAACTGGGGTATGACTCTGATCAACCAATCCTATGGGACTACGGAGTAGTAACACGTGATCCTGATAGACGGAAGAGAAGCCTAATTCCTTAACCCCGTAGGAAAGATAGGATGACTCAGATCAGAAGGCCATGAGGTAAAGGAGTAAAAAGAGCCTTACGTTCCATCCCACAATCAATTCCCTTATATAACTAAAGAATTTCTAGACTCAACTTCGACCAGTTTGGCTTGGTAATCCTACAGGCAGTCAAGCTCTGATACCAACGCTGCCAGGACCCCGACTCAATGCCACATCGATCTAGCATGTAACACCTCATATCACTTTGCGGCCTCACGCACGGTATCCCCACGGGTGTCGCCTTACCTTTGCCCGGGACCGTTTGCGCATTTTGGCACACGTATATGATGGTGTTGCTAGCATCCATGTGATAAAGAGCCCGAGCTGACATGGCTAGTCGTAAACCCAAAGTGGCACTAACTTACAGGGACAGGCATCCATGACCCAGCATCGAACGTGTCGGTCATCAGCGAGTGAATCCAGGCTGTAGCACTGGGCTAGCAGGACTCCGGTGAACCGGGCTGTAGCGGGCTAGCAGGACTCCGGTATTCATCGCGTGACATTTCCTCGAAGGGACAGACACAGGATCGAAGAAGGACACATGCCGGCCGGCCTAAGTGTTCCGGAGCAGTAGCAAGCTACCAGGGCTCAGTGGAAGCACTAGGAGACATTTCCCGGTAAGAGAGGCTACTAAGAATAAACAACTAGATAGTCAGATCCCACACATAGCAATACACATTACACGTACGCATAACATGCAAGTATGTGCTGTACAACATGGCATCACAGCATAACTCAACAACTCATATAGATAAAGGCTCAGAAGAGCCGTCACAGTATTATTACAAACAGGGGTCACATGACCCAACAGTCAGAGCAATCAAGCAACAAGCGGAAGCATTACATGTCTGGGTACAGACATCTACAAATGAAAAAGGCTGAAGAGCCTGACTATCTACAACATCCGATCAAGATCGTAGCTGAGGTACTAGCTACTAGTCGAAGTCCACGAGAACACTAGTAAGACCGAAGTCTCCGCTGCAAAAACATAAATAAAGCAACATGAGTACAAAGGTACTCAGCAAGACTTACATCAGATCCTATCGTACATGCATTTGTATCAAGAGGGTAATGTGGGGTTTAGTTGCAGCAAGCCAGCTTTGACTCTGTGGCTATCCTATTCTACGACTACCAGAAACTCTGGAGGTGAAACAACGTACACGAGTCCACTAATCACCACACAATACACTACTATGGATTCATCCCCGTCTCCCTACGAGAAGGCCATCCATAGCACTCACACTTGTCTTGAGCATTTTAGGGTATCCACTTCAAGTTGTCTATGTACCATGTAAGCATCCAAGAAGTCCATAACCGCGGACCCGGCTATTCGAATAGATCATGTTAACCCTGCAGGGGTGTACTTCTTCACACACGCTCTCGCCACTTACCGCCATGTACACGTCATGTATCTCGGCAACCTTCAAGCGGAAGCCTGGCGAGGGTGTCGGCCACGACCTGACTAACCACACAAGACTCTAGTCCAGGTTTATTGCCTATTCGGGTTCCATCCGCAAGGAGATCCGGCCGGGGTGTCGCTCACGGCCCCAAACGATGTGAGCAGGGTTCCCGAGCCCACCAACCGGGTGCCACTCGGTACACCGTGCCACGTGTGCCTAGTCTGTCCCAAGCCCACCCTGCCGGGTGCCACTTGGTAGAAAAATAGCACTACCTACAAACACCAGAAACTAGTTGCGACTCCTGGACAGAGATCAAGTTGGTTAATAAGCCGAGAGAGTCAATTAAGGATCCCAATGTGTGGTAGTATCGAGTCATTGGACAACATACATAGAACTCAGTGCTTAAGGACGGTTCCAGCGAGACAACCCACCATGTACTCCTACATGGCCTCTCACCGCTACCTTTACCAAATCGTGTTCACACACTTCACTCTCAGCATCAGAACATATTGTAACACTCCAATTCATTCCCAATGAATCAGACCTGACACACTCTAAGCAATAGCAGGCATAGCATGGTAGGAACACAACAATGGCTTCAATCAACTCCTACACATGCTAGTGGGTTTCAACTATTTACTGTGGCAATGACAGGTCATGCAGAGGAATGGTTCAACTACCGCAGCACAAAGTAGCAGATGAATCGTTGTTGTCCTAATGCAATAACTGAGAGCAGGAGCGAGAGAGTAGGGTTTTATCGAAATGAACAAGGGGGTTGCTTGCCTGGTAAATCAACAAGGGAGGCACTGCTTCACAGACAGGTACTCTGGAACGTCTCCGGAGCAGGACCTATCGAGAAGGAACAGTGCCGGCAATCAAAACACAATCATATGCAACAATATGATGCATGAACATGGCATGTAGATGTGATGCTGTTGAGCTAATGCAACTAGTGTTCAATTGGTTTGAAGTCCATTTGAACCAAAGGTTCAAATGCATTTCTAAATTAGGTCTCTTATATATGCCATAATGTGTTTTCCCATATTCAGCATGTATAAGTTGGTTTTTCATGCATGAAACTAGTACAGATGGAAAGGTTGCATTTTTCTGATAATTTTTCATATATGAATTATTTAAATCTGAGCTACGGTTGAATTGATATGAATTTTTGAAGTTTAAATCAATTTCTGGATTTTCTGAATTATTTTAATTCCAGAAAAGGTATAATTGCGTCAGCATGACGTCATCATTGCATCAGCGGTCAACTGGGCTGGTCCGGGTCAAACCTGACGTGTGGGACCCACACGTCAGTGACAGGGGGGGTTAACAGGGTTAATTTAATTTAATAAAAAGGGTTAAGGGGGGTCGGGCCCACTGGTCAGCGTCAGGGGGGGGTTAGTCAACGGTTGACCGGTCAATCCCGCCGGCGTTTAGCCGCCGACGAGGCCCGAGACGGCGGAGGGAGTGCATTTGCACGTTACGGCCACCAAACGGGAGGCGGAGAGCATCTGCGAGCTCCTGGGAATGGGCCGCAGCTCTTGGTGGTGATGTTTGAGCTCGGGGTGGCCGGAGACGTCGCCGGCGACGACTTTGGCGGTCGCCGGAGCTCGGGCGCCGATGGAAACGGCGCCACCGTGCACGGGAGGAACAACGGGTAGCAACTACGCGTTCTGCAGGCTCCCACAAAGCCAACGGGCATATGCACGGGGCCGATTGGCCACCGGAGCCTTGCCGGCGACGAGGTCGTGCGGAGGTGTGCTTCGGGCATCACGGGGAGTGGTGCTACAACGAGCGCTAGGCCGTGGGGATAGGGGGAAACGACGGAGGAGCTCACTTGGAGGTCGAAGCGCAGCTCAGTGGGCCTGGGGACGACCTAGACGGCGCGAATCGAAGACGAGGTCACCGGCGGCCGAAGGTGGAAGAAGAGCTCGAAGTCGACGCTGCAGGGCTTCTGGCGGGGCGTGGTTCGGTGAGGGGGTCGAGGACGACGTCGCGGAGCTCGTGGGCACAACCGAGGGGCGAGGGGGTGGCTGTGGCCGTGGTGGTTCTCATCGGCGGCGGCGGCCGCGTTCGGTGGAAGTGAGGGGGAGCCAGAGGAGGGGATAAGCATGGGGGGAGGAGGAATGAGAGGGCCTGGGGTGCGTGGCCGTCTCCGTGGCATGGGGAGGGGTTCGGGGAAGCAGGAGGTGGCCAGCAGGGGGGGAGGTGGCGCGCGCGCGTGCCGGCGAGCGTCGGGCACACGCCCGTCCCCCTGGCAGAGGAGGAAGGCGACAGGGGAGGGGGGCCAGGCGGGCTGGGCCGCCTCCTGGCTGGGCCGGCCT
>NC_057809.1:323891035-323937448 GCF_018294505.1 Triticum aestivum
CGGTGGAAGTGAGGGGGAGCCAGAGGAGGGGATAAGCATGGGGGGAGGAGGAATGAGAGGGCCTGGGGTGCGTGGCCGTCTCCGTGGCATGGGGAGGGGTTCGGGGAAGCAGGAGGTGGCCAGCAGGGGGGAGGTGGCGCGCGCGCGTGCCGGCGAGCGTCGGGCACACGCCCGTCCCCCTGGCAGAGGAGGAAGGCGACAGGGGAGGGGGGCCAGGCGGGCTGGGCCGCCTCCTGGCTGGGCCGGCCTGCTGCTGCTGGGCTGCGCAGGGGAGGGGAGGCCCAGGTAAGTCCTCCTTCCTTTTATTTCTATTTTCTAATTTTTCTGACATTTGTTTTGATTTAATAAATATATTAAATCATTTAATATTATTATGCCAATTTTTGCAGGAGCTGGATATATTATTCCAGAGCTCTTTTATAAATGGCATAATTTTTGGGCCATATTTCATATATATAGAAATATATTTCCAATGCAAATATTTATCGAATTAATCCAAATGGCCAAAATAAATGTCCATGAGCTCCTAAAAATATTGTTTTGATTTTTATCTCTGTCCAATATTTTTAGAGGGCATCATGAGCATTTTCTTGGACCCTTTTTGGAGAAATTTTTATTTGGGTCATTTTCAAAAATGATTCTGAGGGTTCCTCCAATCCTCATTTCAAATTTAAATGAAATTTAAATATGATGCACAAATGGCTAGCTAGCCTAGGTCATACCACACTAGGGATGTGACACGACAAGAAACCTTGTCGCAACTAGTCGCAGCTCACTTAAGTTGTTGAGCGGACTCGAAACAAAATAAGGGCGCAACTAGCTACGAGTTGGTTCCTCCGCGCACAGGTTTTCCATACAAAGTGCGGTCGTTCAAGGGAGATAACTTAAAAATTTTAAAAATCTGATTGCTCAAACTTTGGCAACTTAGCTTTTCTGTTGTTTGCTTCCCGGTAAGGCGAAACTTTCTTGAACGACGCCTGGTCCATTCCATTATCTTCTCATACCATTATCTTCTCCTTTCCCCCCGGCAAACTTGTGGGCGAGGGAACCTTCCTTTCCTTGAGAAAAAAGAAAGAAGAGAAAATAAAGATATGGAGCCTTTCAGCTCGTTATTGCTTACCGGGGAGTAGGTGCTGCACAAAGTGTCAGATCACATATGCAAAAAATATATAGCATGAAATCGACAAGATGTGCGGAGCATATGAGCTTTACTTATGCACGGGGTCTGCGCCCGGCTTTGTACAAAGGATTACATGCAACAACGGCAAGACTTGTACAAAAGGTGGTTGCCGGAACAGGTTCCGGCAACCGCGCCTTACGGGTAAAACTTGCGAAGATGCTCAATGTTCCAGGAGTTGCTCACCGGAATATTATCTTCGGTCTCAAGGCGGATAGCGCCAGGCCTAGTGACTCGTTTCACCCGGTAAGGGCCTTCCCACTTCGGCGTCAACTTGTTGGAATTCTTGGCGGACTGAACACGCTGAAGAACAAGGTCGCCTTCCTTGAGACTTCTGGCGTTAACTTTGCGGCTATGGTAGCGGCGCAAAGCTTGCTGGTAGCAAGCAGCTCGTATAGCAGCCTGAAGACGGTCTTGCTCAAGGAGTAGCGCGTTATCTTGTCGCAGCTGCTCTTGCTCAAGCTCATCATAAGCGAGCACTCGAGGTGACCCGTATACGAGTTCCGTGGGGAGAACTGCCTCTGCTCCATAGACTAGAGCGAAAGGTGTCTGGCCAGTGGCTCGATTTGGCGTCGTCCTGATCGACCAAAGAACCACCGGCAGCTCCTCGATCCAGTTTCTTCCGCACTTGTGCAGCCTGTCGAAAGTTCTGGTCTTGAGCCCACGCAGCACTTCAGCATTTGCCCTCTCCGCTTGACCGTTGCTTCTCAGGTGAGCAACAGAAGCGAAGCAGACCTTGGCGCCAAGATCTTGGACGTACTGCATGAAAGTGCGGCTCGTGAATTGCGTACCGTTGTTGGTGATTATCCTGTTAGGGATCCCGAAGCGGCAAACAATCGACCTGAAGAACTTGACTGCTGACTGTGCTGTCACCTTCCTCACTGCTTCCACTTCCGGCCACTTGTGAACTTGTCGATTGCAACGTACAAGTACTCAAAGCCCCCAACTGCTCGGGGAAAGGGGCCGAGGATGTCGAGCCCCCAGACCGAAAATGGCCAGGATAAAGGGATCGTCTAGAGAGCTTGAGCTGGTTGGTGTATCTGCTTGGAATGGAACTGGCACGCTTCACACTTGGTTACTTGTGCAGTTGCATCCTGGAGGGCTGTCGGCCAAAAGAAACCTTGCCGGAATGCTTTGCCGGCAAGTGCTCTTGCGCCAATGTGGTGACCACATATGCCTCCATGTATCTCTGCCAACAGCTTTTGTCCGTCTTCCCGGTGAATACACTTCAATTTCACACCGTTGAGTCTTCTTCTGTACAGTGTGTTGTCGACAAACTGGTACATACTTGACTGCCGGGCTACTCTTTCCGCTTCTTCTTGCTCTTCGGGAAGTTCTCCTGTCTGAAGGAAACAGACAATCTGCTGTGCCCATGCTGGAGCTTGTGGCTCAACAACAAGGACTAAAGGCAAATCTGCTGCTGCGGGAACATCCGCTTCTACAGCGAGAACCTGCGGTTCTGCCGGAGCTTGACGTTCCCCGGCAAGCTTGCCGGAGTAAAACTTGTCGGGAGCTTCTGCTTCAATGGAACAAACCCTAGGGCTTGCCGGAGCAGACTGCTCCTCAGCGCTCTTGGCGTTGATCTTGGGGACCTTCTTGGCCAAAGGCAAATCTACTGCTGCGGGAACATCCGCTTCTACGGCGAGAACCTGCGGCTCTGCCGGAGCTTGACGTTCCCCGGCAAGCTTGCCGGAGCAAAACTTGTCGGGAGCTTCTGCTTCAACGGAACAAACCCTAGGGCTTGCCGGAGCAGACTGCTCCTTAGCACTTTTGGCGTTGATCTTGGGGACCTTCTTGGTGGCGGCTTCGGGAAGCTCTGCCGGAAAATAGTCACCAGAAATCAACTTCCTCTTCTTGCTCTGTCCAGTTGATGGCGTTACAGACGGTTGAGTCATCTTGAACACAAAGATCCCTGGTTCCACAGGTAACTTAAGTGCGGCGCACTTTGATAGGCCATCGGCAATGGCGTTCTGAGCTCTTGGAACATGCTCCATCTGTAGGCCGTCAAAGTGCTCTTCTAGCTTTCTCACTTCGTCGATGTAGGCTTCCATCAACGCACTCTGATAGCTCTTGTTCACTTGGCGGACGACAAGCTGCGAGTCACCCCTGACAATGAGCTTCTTGATCCCAAGGTCTGTCGCGATCCTGAGACCGGCAAGCAAGCCTTCATACTCTGCAGTATTGTTTGTTGCTTGCTCCTTGGGAAAGTGCATCTGGACTACATACTTGAGGTGCTCTCCGGTGGGTGCGATAAGCAGCACGCCAGCGCCGGCGCCTTGCAGCGAAAAGGCACCATCAAAGTACATCAGCCACTCTTTGCTTGCTTCTTTGACGGGGATGCTCGTTTCAGGAATTTCTTCATCTGGTGTCGGCGTCCATTCTGCTATGAATTCTGCCAATGTTCTGCTTTGGATAGTTGAAGTACTCTCAAACTTTAGGCCAAAGCTTGACAGTTCCAGTGCCCACTCAACAATCCTGCCTGTCGCTTCTGGATTCTGTAGTATCCTCTTCAGCGGAAAATGAGTGACAACTGTGATCTCATGTGCTTGGAAGTAATGGCGCAGCTTTCTCGAGGCCATGAGAAGGCCAAAAAGCAATTTCTGCACGCCAGAGTACCTTGACCTAGCCCCCTGCAGAAGGGAACTGACAAAGTAAACTGGGCGCTGTACCATTCTCTTCTGTATCTCCTCGCGCGTCTGCGTAGATCCATCTTTGTCGGGACCAGAGCTTGTCGGGGAAGCCCCCTGCTTGTCGCTGGATGCGCCTGCCGTGGTTGCTGGCTCGTCATCTGCCTCCCTCTCTGCCACTAACGCAGCACTAACCACTTGATTGGTTGCCGCTATATACAGCAGCAACTTCTCTTGTGGCTTAGGTGCGACAAGTGTTGGAGCGGAGGACAGGTATCTCTTCAAGTCTTGCAGCGCAGCCTCCGCTTCCGGAGTCCATTTCATTGGACATGCCTTTTTCAATATTCTGAAAAACGGCAGGGCGCGCTCAGCAGACCTAGAGATAAACCTGCTGAGAGCAGCCACGCAACCGGCAAGTCTTTGTACATCCTTGATGCGCTTTGGTGCTTCAATCTGCTCAATGGCCTTGATCTTGTCGGGATTGGCTTCGATTCCCTGCTGAGACACGAAGAACCCGAGAAGCTTGCCAGAGGGGACTCCAAACACACACTTCTCGGGGTTGAGCTTGAGGCTGATCTTGCGCAGATTTGCAAAGGTCTCGTCTAAATCTTGAATCAGAGTTGCCTTGTCCTTGCTCTTGACCACTATGTCATCCATGTAGGCTTCCACATTTCTGTGTATTTGTGGCTCAAGAGCGACATGGACTACCCTTGCAAATGTTGAACCAGCATTTTTTAAACCGAGAGGCATCCGTATGAAACAGTACGTGCCACATGGAGTGATGAATGCGGTCTTCTCCTCATCCTCTTCTGCCATGAAGATCTGATGGTATCCTGAGTATGCGTCGAGAAATGAAAGCAAGTCACATCCGGCCGTGGAGTCAACAATCTGGTCAATGTGCGGCAAAGGAAATGGGTCTTTGGGACAAGCTTTGTTAACATCGGTAAAGTCGATACAAAGTCTCCATTTCCCGTTCGCCTTGCGCACGACTACAGGATTGGCCAACCACGTAGGATGGAGCACTCCTCTGACAAGGCCTGTTGCTTCCAACTTCTTGATCTCTTCTGCGATGAATTCTTGGCGCTCCACTGCTTGCTTCCTGACCTTCTGCTTGACGGGCCGCGCATGAGGACAAATGGCAAGATGGTGCTCAATTACTTTCCTGGGTACACCGGGGATGTCAGACGGTTGCCACGCAAACACGTCGACGTTCGCCCGTAGGAAAGCAATGAGCGCGCTTTCCTATTTAGGGTCGAGAGTGGCACTGATGGTGAAGGTACCACCAGTGCCGTCCTCCTTAGCGGACACCTTCTTGGTCTCTGGCGGAGCTGCCATTGTCTTCTTACACTTGCCGGTGGAGCTCGATGGTGCGTCCTCGACGGCAGCGCATCACTCCGAAGAGGTGCGCTTGCCGGAGTGGGCATCAGAACTCTTGCCGGACTTGGTCTTCTTCTTCCCGGGAGCTTCAACGGTAGGTGACTTGCGATCTGTTGCGGCTGCCGCTTCCCGGTAGATCTTGTCGGCGCAGATAAGAGCATCCTTTTTGTCGCCAGGGATAGAGATGACGCTTATCGGGCCTGGCATCTTCAGCATGTTGTATGCGTAGTGAGAGGCTGCCATGAACTTGGCGAGTGCTGGACGGCTGAGTATCCCATTGTAAGGCAATGGAAAATCGGGAACGTCAAAAGTGACCCTCTCAGTCCTGAAGTTCACCTCTCTGCCAAATGTTACTGGCAAAGTGACCTTCCCCTTCGGCTTGCTCCTTCCCGGGTTGATTCCTTGGAATGTGCCGGTCTCCTCAAGCTCACTGTCAGGGATCTGGAGTTTCTGGAGTACAGCGGAGGAGATCAGGTTCAAGCCGGCCCCGCCGTCAACTAGCATCTTAGTGACCTTGAGGTTGCGGATAGTTGGTGAAACCAACATCGGCAAGCACCCGACCGCAGTTGTGAGATCAGGCTGGTCCTCAATATCAAAGATGATAGGCGTGCTGGACCATTTCAGAAGCTTGCGTGACTCGATAGGCGGTTCTGCCGCATTGACTTCCCGCACCCACTGCTTGAGTTGGCGGTGCGAAGTATGCAGAGAAGCACCGCCGTCAACGCACAAGACCTCTGTGGCTTTCTGGAACTCCTGCTCACTGGTCTCGACATCATCCATGTCTTCGTCGTCGTCGTCGTCTTCATCCTTGTCGCGGCCGCGGGGAGGTCTGTCTCCTTGCCGCTGCTTGGCCTTGCCGCGGCGTCCTCCCCGACCGGCGCGCTTCTTGCCGGATTCTCCAGTGCCTCCTTGGGCCCTCTCCTTGTCGCGTCGCTCGTATTCAGCCTTTTGCTGCTGGACAAGCCGACCTTCTTGCAGCTCTGGAGGTCATGGCCCTTGGTGCGGTGGATCTTGCAGTACTGCTTGTCGGTGCCGTCCTGCTTGTCGGCGACCGCCACAGTCTGGCAGTTGGTGCTTGCGGCAATATCCTTGCCGGAGCTACCAGTTTTGGCTTTCTTGGCGCCACCTTCGTTGCCGGACTGCTCAATGACTAGCACATCTTTGCCTTTCTTCTTCCTGTTCTTCCGCCGCCGGTTTTTCTTTGCCGGGGCAGCATCCTCGCTGTCAGATCCTCCTGCTCCTGTATTCTCTCCGGGGAGTTTCCTCCCTTCCTCAGCACGTGCACACTTGTCGGCCAGGGCATACAGCTCACTAACGTCTCTGATCTTGCACATCGCCATCTCCTCCTGCATCCTGCGGTTACGCACGTTCTGATGGAACGCGCTGATGACCACGGCAGGGTGGACATCTGAGATGTTGTGCTGTACACGGCTAAATCTCTGAATGTACTTGCACAGGGGCTCTCCTTCCTTCTGGGCGAGCAGATGAAGGTCACTCTCTTGGCCATGGGGTTTGTGGCCGCCTGTAAAGGCGCCGACAAACTGATGGCATAGGTCTACCCAGGAGGATATGGAGTCGTCCGGCAAGTGCATGAGCCAGGACCTGACGTTGGGCTTGAGCACCAGCGGGAAGTAGTTGGCAAGGATCTTGTCGTCCCGCCCCCCGGCAGCCTGCACCGCGATGGTGTAGATGCTGAGGAACTCCGATGGATGCGACTTGCCGTCGTACTTCTCTGGTACGTCTGGCTTGAAATTCTTCGTGCTGGGCCACTGGACTTGCCGCAGCTCACGAGTAAACGCAGGGCAACCTACCGCGTACGGCAAGTCGCCTGGTTCCCCTGGCGCATGCATGTCGATAGAGGGCCCAGCGCGCTGGTCCGATTGACGTCGTGCTTCTCTTCGGTGCTCGATGCGAGTACGAGCGTCTTCTTGCTGTCGTTCGTGAAGAACTTGGCGCTGATCGCGACGAGCTCGTGGATCTGATGACGCGGTGGAGTCGCTGTCGAGGTGGATCCGGCGAGTCAGCGATCTTGGCCTTCGGGGCGGAGAGTGCATAGTGGTTGCACCCCTACCGGTCTTGTCGCCATCGGCTTGTGCCTGGCTGACTTGCCGCGGCTGCGACGTGCTCGGCTGCCGTTGAGTGTCGCCGTTGGCGAAGCCGATGAGACTCTGAATGGTGGCCCTCCAGTCGTCGATCTTGTCTGCCGTTGGAGGGTAGTCCAGGAGCAGTTGAGCTCGCGCCAAAGCTTCTGCTGGAGTGGCGGGTGGCGGTGGCGAACGGTGCGAGGAGCGGGATATGCTCGGACTTCTAACTATGTTAGAAGGAGCAGTATCCCGTCTAGGCGACCGTGCCTCGCTCGTGCCAGCATGTTGGCGTGCATGCTGGTCTTGAGCACTCCGAGATCCACCAGCTCGATCTTGGTCCAGCAAACGCATGGTACTGTTAGCACCATTACGCTGCCGGTCCCGCGCCTCCTGAGATGGGCATGGTGCATGTACGGATGCCGAGGTCTTGGAGTGCGCCCGGTTGTTTTGGGAGCCAGCTACGCCGCGGATGGGCAGCGCAGCCTTGTCCTTGGACCTGGCAGCACCGTGAGCTCCCTCGTCAACGCCTGTTCTTCCGCCGGCGTCTGCCCCATCAGCCGTTTGCTCCGGCAGTGGTGGGTTCGGCGCAGACGGAGCAGCCGCCTCCGAAGCCTTCTTCTTCGGCGGCATGTCGATGAAGATGATGAAGATCTAGCTCGTGTGAATGTCGGATCTGGTTCACACAACCTCGACGCCCCCTACCTGGCGCACCAAAGATGCCGGGGGGCTAATCCACGAGCACCTATGGGATCGGCAGACCGAGTCCCTTTCGGTTCGACGGGGGCGAGGGTCGCACGAAGAGCGGATCGAGGCGAAGCACACGAGCAGTTTACCCAGGTTCGGGCTGCACGGATGCGTAAAACCCTACTCCTGCTTTGTGGTTTGTATTGAGTTCTTGCTCGGGAGCGCGGAGTGCTACAGTACACCCCAGCAGCTAACGAGACCGAGTGTGAGAGTTCTCTTCCTCCCCCCCCCCCTTTTCCACGTTGCGCATGGGCCTCCTTTTATATGCTCAAGGGGTCACCGACAGGTGGCAACGTAGACAAGGGTAAAAATGGAAAGGTGTTGCGGTTGGTACAACTACCTACTACAGTGTATCATACCTAACCCTGACGGCAGGGGACAAGGGCATTAAATGCCCGTCTGCGTCGTCTAAATAGTGCAAAAGGGACTGTCAGGGACGCCACCGCTCGCCATGATGGCTATCTTGTCAGTGCCGCTTGCCACCGCGCACTGCTGGCTGCACAGCCTCCTGCCACGTATGCCTGGAAGGGTCCCAGAGCGACACGTTGGTGGATGTGCTGGAGCGCGGGCACAGAGTGGTGGCTTGCCGCGGCAAGCGCCTTGCCACGGTCGTTGTCTTGTCGCGTCCGGGAGCTTGTCGCTCACCGGGCCCTGCTGGGACGCGTGGCGCGTCGCGGCAAGTTCCTTGAGATGCCTTGGTTGGCCTTCCCGGCAAGCTCCTCTTGCCGGGGTCTTGTCTCCTTGGCTTGGATGCCTTGGTTGGCCTTCCCGGCAAGCTCCTCTTGCCGGGGTCTTGTCTCCTTGGCTTGGATACTTTGTCCTTGAATGGCTCCAAAGGAACCACGGAGGATCTTGGCGGTCACCCAGCAAGCCTTGCCGCGGGACGCTGCGACTGCCCGTGCACAAGTTCGGGATACTAGGGTACCCCTACTCTAGTACACCGACAGTAAGGTAGTAAGCACAGGAGCTGGGCAACCCAACTATTGACCAAAGACATGATTCGGAGCCGATGCATATAATGCTATAAGTTCGGGGTGCCGAACTGTACTGTAAAAAGTGTTCAGACTTTGTTGCCATATTGTGGGGTGCGATGAATCCCCTGGCGAAGTAATACGTACCAGAGTGTACGGGCGCAATGAGTAATAGATACAAATGTAAGGAAAAAGGGGAAATTAAGTAATAAGCTAACACTACCATTTATTTACCATTTGTAATGTGATTAGTACGTCGAGGCGTACTTGTACAAGTAATGCTGAAAGTGCTAGTGATCGACTAGAGGAGGGGGTGAATAGGCGATTTTTATGAAAGTCTTCAAAACATGGAAGTTTCGAAGACAGACGATAGAAATAAACCTATTATCATGCAGCGGAAGGTATACTACACTAAGCAAGCCATAGTCAAGTATTCAATGAAGTGAAAGCACAACGACTAATAGTAGCTAGGGAGTATAGATTAGGTAGGAAGATAGTGTGAAGCCAATCAGAACAAGCAGTCACTCACTAGAGCCAACAGTAAGTAAAGGAATGGGAAGGATGAAACCAGTGACTCCTTGAAGACAATGATTTGTTGGACCAGTTCCAGTTGTTGTGACAACTGTACGTTTGGTTAGGGAGGCTGAGATTCAACTCAGAAGACCACATCTTCACCTTATTCCCCTTGAGCTAAGGACTTCCAAACCTTCACAGACTTCGTTCACCGGCGATCCACAATGACTCTTGGATGCTCAGAACGCGACGCCTAACCGGCTGGTGGATTCACAGTCCTCAAGTGTAATAAGTCTTCAGATCACACAGACAGGAAGACTTCAGTGATGCCTAACACTCTTTGGCTCTGGGTGTTTAGGGCTTTGTCCTCGCAAGGAATTCTCGCTCAAAGGCTTCGAGGTGGGTTGCTCTCAAACGGCAAAAGCCGTACACTAACTCTGAGCAGCCAACCGTTTATGGTTGTAGGGGATGGGCTATTTATAGCCACTAGGCAACCCGACCTGATTTGTCCGAAATGACCCTGGGTCACTAAGGAACTGACACGTGTTCCAATGGTCAGATTTCAAACACACACGGCAACTTTACTTGAGCTACAAGCAAAGCTGACTTACCCAGCTCTGGATAAGATTTACTCTCGTTGTCTTCGCTCGAAGACATAGGATTTTGGTTAAGCATCACTTCAGTCATTCTGACTGGTTCACTTGGACCCCACTTAACAGTACGGTGGTTCCTATGACTCAACAAAGAAGAAAAAGAACGACGAAACAACTAAGTCTTCGCTCTCCATAGTCTTCACACGTTGTCTTCTCTTGTCATAGTCTTCAATGTGAATGTCTTCACATACCACCTTTGACTTCAATGTCTTCATACATTTTTAGGGGTCATCTCTGGTAGGAAAACCGAATCAATGAGAGACTTCTACCTGTGTTATCCTCCAATTCTCACAAACACATTAGTCCCTCAGCCAGGTTTGTTGTCAATACTCCAAAACCAACTAGGGGTGGCACTAGATGCACTTACAATCTCCCCCTTTTTGGTGATTGATGACAAACTGGTTGAAGTTTTCAACGGGGAATAAAATGTGTGAAATTGTAAAGGGTAGGGTATTATCTTCATAAGTTGCAAGGGCTCCCCCTAAAGATGTGCATATAAGTAATTTGCTTTTGGAATGCAAATGCACATGGCAGGTTGTACTTGTGGAGATCCTCTTCAACCTATGATGACAATTCATCATGAATGATATGATGGAACGAAGATAATGACATGCATAATGGAAAATGGACGTCTGCAAAATGATCTAAGTGCGAAATTTATCGTCGCACATGTGGAATTTATCATTGCATCACAGAATAGCAAATAAGTAGCAGACGACCATTGAGTTGAAGTGTTACAACTCAAAGAACCAAATGTATCAAAAATGAGAGTTGTAAACACTTGGCAAAAGTAGCAAAAAGTAAAGCATCCACCCTTATTGACCCGCTTGAAGACTATCAACTCATATGCTTCTCCCCCTTTTGCCAGTGAGGACCAAAAAGGTTTGAAGACATAGAGCGCCTACTCGTTCCCATGAGGTGCAGGCGAGGCAGCAGGGTCGTCATTGAGATCCAGTGGTGCAGTGTCGACACACGCTGAAGTTGGAGGAGGTGAAGTTGCATCATCTTGGTCATCGATGACTCTGGCATTTACTGTTGCAGCTGAGGACGAGTAGTCAGAGTCTTCAAGTGAGGGAGTCCGACGCAAGTGAGCATTCTGGGAGGAGTTGAGTCAAACTTGAACCGCTCGGTGAAGCCATCGTCTTGCAGATCAGCTTCAGCACTAAGTAAGGTCAAACTCTTCCACGACCTCCAACAGGTTTCATGAGTGACAAAGGCATTCTTGGTGGCAAGATTGCGAATGCGGTTGACATCCACCAAGAGGCTTTGCATCTGATGCTTAAGCCAGTCGTGATGTTTGTCCTATTTCTATTGCAGCATGATGAGAAGCTCTCGGTCATTTAGGACACGAGATCGTCTTTGAGGCCTTTGTGCAATGGTGCTACCAGTGGCGTCAGTCTGAGCGCAAGGGACACGTGTGTTACCAGCAAGAGGATAAACATGAGAAACTGCTGGAACTCCTTCAATAGGCTGGGTGAAGCTTTGGTGATCAGCATTGTGAAGATAAAGGGGTTCCTTAGCCGGCTCTGGGTAAATAGCTTCAACTGACAGATCAACCTCTAGCAAGAATATGAGATGATTGCGCGCAGACGGCTGATAGTTGAAGGCGGAGTGATGCTTGATCAGACGCATGACCCATGGAGCATAGAATTTCAACTCAAAGATGTCGGAGCCAGATGTAGCCAGATGCCTGATGAAGAAGTCTTGAGCATTGAAGCTGATGCCATTGAAGATATAGAAAACAAAGGTCTTCATTTCTCCTTCAAGCTTCGCTACAGATGAATGTCATTTGACAGGCCATAGAGTCTTTCCGATGATATGGTAAATGGTGCGAGGCAGGTACTCTAGGTCTTCAACAAAGAACTCAGATGGGTATTCAGCGTCCTGAGGCAGAGGCTTCATCATGCTCAGCATTTGACTCATGTTGGGTTCTGGCTTCTAAAAGATGCTTTCCAAGGCATTTTGGTGTTGTTGACAACCTGGTTCATAGTATTCACCAGGAGTGGGCAGGCCTATGAGCTCAATGATATCAAGAGCTTTAGCTTCATGATGGACATTGCCTGTCATCCACTCAAGGACCCAAGTCTTTGGATCCCTGTTGTAGTCTCGAATGTGGAGAGTTGCATAGAACTGTAGCAGAAGCTCTTCATTCCAGTGCTCCTTATTTGTGACAAACTGCAACAG
Organism: Triticum aestivum; assembly: GCF_018294505.1. Lineage (NCBI taxonomy): Eukaryota > Viridiplantae > Streptophyta > Magnoliopsida > Poales > Poaceae > Triticum > Triticum aestivum. The sequence goes on from NC_057809.1 coordinate 323,903,366, forward strand.
ACCAGCATCTCTGAAGCAATCTAACGCTTCTTCAAGGCAGGGTAGGCCAGCTATAGCTTCAGAGTCTAGGCGCATATGTGGAAATATGCGCTCTTGATTGTATAGGACGCATGAATAGTAGCTGCGCTGCTGATAGCTCCAGAACCGATCTGATGAAATGCGAGGTCTGGTATAAGGGTTCTTGGAGCTGTTGAAGAAGGTGTTATGTGCCACGAAGCCATTCACATTGAAGACCCCAGGTGAAGTGGCAGTGCCTGGGAATCGTGGAAGTCTTGGCTTAGGCTTTTGGACTTGAGGTCTGTGCTCGACATGATACTCAAATTGTGGACCGGCAGCAGGTGGAGGAACCAGAACGGGCCAGTGAACCATAACAGGCTGGCCACGATTAAATGCCAGCTCAATTGTATGAGGTCTTGGAGGGGGAACAGGATGATTGGCATTGTCTTCAGGGGCTTCAGGGGCCACATTGGTTTCAGGCGCTTGTACCTCAGGTGCTTCAACATTAACTTCAGGTGTTGCAGTGGCTTCAGATGCTTGGACTTCTGGCACCGCAGTAGCTTCAGGCACGGTATTAGATTCAGCCATGACAACGTCATTGGCTTCAGTGGTGATGTTGGTGGCCGCTTCAGGGTTGTTAACCTCCACTTCAGGAGCTGGAGGGTCGGACACATTCTCCTCGAAAACAACATCTTGGTGGGATGGGGGTGTAGCAACTCTTTCAACTCTTGGTGCTTCTTCTTCATCGGCTGATGCAGCCAGAATATCTTTAGCCATTTTGGCTTCGGACTCAGACACATGCATAGTGGGACTGACTTGGGGCCTTGGTCCTTTGCAAAGCATGCGTAATGCTGGCGACGCTTGTGGAGATGGAGTGCGCTGGGCCTCAAAGTCATCATCTTCTTGCACTGGTGGGGTAGCTTGCGTTTGGGGAGAGCTTGGAGTGTCTTGTCATTGTGGGTCATCAGCCCATGATGCATCCTGAGCAGTTGGCGTCAAAGGACGACCAATGCTGATGAGTTCGCTGTGCGTGAGCACAAGCGATGATACCATTTGGTGCTTGATCTGAGGAAGGACTTCATCATCTTCAACATTGTCGTGAGGACCAATGTCTTCAGGTGCGGTGGGGTCAACAACTGGATTGTCTTTAGCTTCAGGAGCCTCTGGAGAAGCAGGCTCATGAATTACCACTTGGCGTTCTTGATTTTCAGACGCAGGATGGGCCACTGAGATTGGCTCGACATTAAGGGGCTCTGTGGGAGCAGCCTGATCTCTCTTCTTGGTTTTGCGTTTCTTGGATGGAGGAGCATCATTAGTAGTGCCCTTGGTTTTGCGCTTTCTGGCATCAGCTTCAGCAGCCCTTGTTTTCTTCAGTTCTAAAGCCACTGTGGGGACCTTAGGCTTCGAGCCTGTCATACTGGCTGGGAAGACAATTGGATGTACTTCCTGCCTTGGTGCTTCGGGTTCTGCCACAGCTGGCTTCTTCTTCTTCTTGGCTGCCATTCAGGGGTTGATTCATAGTCGCCCCAAGGCCTTGCGCTTTTCAGCCTCATTGTATCCTTGGACACATTTAGCAGCAAGATCCTTCATGCGCTCACGAGAACCCCTGGCTTCTTCGCGTTTGGTGCGGAAAGCTTCATTGAGCTCATGCATCATGGTCTGGAAGTTCTGAATGTCTTCAACGTTGAGCTTGGCCATGTGCTTCTTGAACTGAGCCTTTTCATAATCGATCTTATGCTTCAGTTCAACAATCCTCTGAGCTAGAGCCAGCTCAGCAGCAATGGCTCCATGGAAGGCGACGCTTAGGCCAATCGGAAGCTAAAGATCATCAAAGCTGACATTTGGGCTATCAAACCATTCATCAATGAATGTGTTGATGATTTTAGCATCAAACAGAGAAGGTCATTGAAGATTTCTGCCTCTTGCTTGCTCTTGATCAGCTGCTCAAGAGCATCATCGCCAAGATCGTCGTCGCTGGACAGATCAATAGCGTCATTGTGCAGAATAGAAGCAACAGTCAGTTCTTGGCTAGTGGGTTGCAAGGGCATCTTCACTCTGGAGGGCTTGGAGATGCGTGACAAATCTTCAGACTGCACACTGTGTTCAGGAGGTGCAGTGGCCAGAGGCTTCGCCTGTAAGACCTTTGGTGCAGGAGTAGGCTTTGAAGCTTTAGGCTTTTTCAGTTTCTTTGGCTTCGGTGGTGCAGGCGCTTCACCAGATTCAGCGTCGTCTGCAGGCTCATCCACGGCTGTCCCTTGAACCATGATATGAGTGATGAGACCTTCCAGGTTGTAGAAGGGCCCAACAAGATTGGGTTCAGCTTCGCGTGTGCCATCGGCACGAGGAGCAGAGGGGCCTGGATTGAAGTCTAAGCCTCGTGACTTCTTGTTCTCTTTGGCCGAGTTCCTGGCAAACTGAAGGTTGCGCTTGAACAGATTATCGTCGCGACACCATAGTAATGAAGATGGGTCCGCATCTGCAGGCTGCGGTCTTCAGACCATGCAAGGATAGAAGCCTTGTTCAATGGCTTCAGCTTTGGACCTGGGTTGAAGATTTCTGTATAGAATGTCTCCCCATGGTCGTTTGATGGCATTCTTCTCAGCATACTCCTGGGTCACGAACCTGTACTTGAACCACTGTTCTGCCCAATATTTTCGAATCCATTGGATGCGGGTTTTTCGCTGATTGTAGTCCTCCTCTGGATCTGTCTTGTACAGCTCATAGAGGTCGGGAGGCAAATCTCTTAAAGTGTTGCCACGACGTTGTCTGCCACCCTTCCTTGCAGATTTCTCTGGTGCCATGAAGTTTAAACTGAAGGCTTCAAAGCTATCAAAGTCTTCCGTCTACTGGTCAGACAAGAACTGGCTTCAGGAGAATTTATATGATGCCGTAAGAATTCTACAAATGAATGCAGACTATGAGAACCAAGGGATTCTCCCACGGACATGTACCTGTGACAGCATTAAGGTGCGAGGGAAGGGGAAGAGGTCATATGCATTCTCAGAAGATTTTGAAGATAAATCAGTTTAGAAGACATTGACCTCATAGTGCGAAGACATTCACTCATAGATAGAGAGTTGGTTCCAGATTTGTACGAATCCATGAATAAGTACAAGTGAGGAATCTAACTACTTTGTGAAGCATAAGTGAACATACTAGGCATATTATGAGATGCAGTATGAAATAGATTCAACTTGTGTGAATAGAAACTGCTTGTGGCAGAAAGTGATGAATCTATAGGATCTAAGGGGCCGTAAAAAGGAGGTTTTATTTACCACACGAAGAACTGCTAGATGGAGTGGAAGAGGAGGCCGAGCAATTCGAATCTTCCGTGCCCTAACTTGGCGACGGAGGACACCTACGGCGACGGCGGAGAAGACGATGTCCGCGGTCGGCGTGAAGACGACGTCGGTGAGGTGGCGGCAGCGAAGCGCTTCGTCGCCGGCGTCGTCGAGGGCTAGCGGTGGCGCTAGGGTTTGTGCGTGAGTGGAAGAAAGGATAATGACTGTGGTGAGGCGTGTATATATAGGGATAGGGACGGCACAATGTTATTACATAGGTGCCCCTGGCGATTCACATCTGAAGGACACGTGGCTATCATGCAACACATTAGAGGTTGTTCCACGTTCCCACGCACGCCTGAATTGTCGGGTGGTCGTTCCCACTTCTCCGGGTTTCAGGTGAAAGGATTTAGCATTGAAAACCAGATTAATGTTTGTTTCTGTGTCTTCTGCTGACAAGGACGCAGAGAAGACAGTTTGATAGTGTCAATTGAATGCATATGATTTGGATAGATAGACTTGAGATAGAAGCATAGAGGGGTTAGGGTCCGATCACATTCACTTAGGTCAAAAGATTCAACGTGAAGACATAGCTATAAGTGAATGCTATATAGGACAGAAACCAATTTAAGATAAACATGAGATCTTTTAATCATTGAAGACAAGCACAATGCGAAGACTTTGCAGATGTAACGCCATGAGAAAAACACTTCAAAGGGAAATTTTTTGGTGGTGGTGTTACCCACCGTATAGGAAATATTAGACCCAGACACGACGCACAATTATCGTGGCGCTCCGAACTCAAATTCCACGTTAATATATTCACACTCGGAATGTAAGTCTTCATAGATTGAAGATATACTTTACTTCGTGTGTTTCACATCTAAGTCATCAACATGCTTAAGTGTTAGGATGTGTGCCTGATCACAGGACATTTGAGGATTCCAAGATATTTAGCTCACACCGTAACTTGCAAAACCTCTTCTCATCCAAGGGCTTGGTGAAGATATCTGCCAATTGCTCTTCAGTGTTGACATGAATGATATCAATATGTTCCTTACATGATCTCTGAGAAAGTGATGATGAATTTCAATGTGCTTTGTCTTCGAGTGCTGAACTGGGTTGTTGGCAATCTTGATGGCACTTTCATTGTCGCAGTAGAGTTGCACTTGCTTCAGATGAATGCCATAGTCTTTGAGTGTTTGCTTCATCCATAGAAGCTGAGCGCAGCAAGATCCAGCAGCAATGTATTCAGATTCAGCAGTGGAGAGAGATACACAGTTCTGCTTCTTTGAAGACCAACATACAAGTGATCGTCCCAGAAAATGACATGTGCCTGATGTAGACTTGCGATCCACCTTGTCACCAGCATAATCAGCATCCGAGAATCCAACTAGATCAAACTCAGAGCCCTTTGGATACCATAATCCTAGTGTTGGGATGTGAGCCAAATATCTGAGAATTCGCTTCACAGCTAAGTGATGCGATTCCTTTGGTGCCGCTTGGAACCGAGCACACATGCAAACACTAAGCATGATATCTGGCCTAGATGCACATAAATAAAGCAAGGAACCAATCATGGAGCGGTATACCTTTTGATCGAACTCTTTACCATTATCGTCGGGACCCAAATGATGTTTCGCTGGCATTGGCGTCGTGTAACCTTTGCAGTCTTGCATTCCAAACTTCTTGAGGCAATCTTTGAGGTATTTCTCTTGTGATATAAAGATGTCGTTGCGTTGCTGACGTATTTGAAGACCAAGGAAGAACTTCAACTCTCCCATCATGGACATCTGATATTGCTCTTGCATCATGTATCCAAACTCATCACTGTATTTCTGATTAGTGCAGCCGAAGATAATGTCACAAACAGTTCACCATCATATGTCTTTGTGAAGAGAGTGGGATCGAGAGAACCAGGTTTGAAGCCTTTGCTCTTCAGGAAGTCTTTGAGTGTGTCATACCAAGCTCGAGGGGCTTGTTTGAGGCCATACAGAGCCTTGTTAAGCCTGTACACCATGTCAGGATGTTTTGGATCTTCAAAGCCAGGCAGTTGTGCAAAATACACTTTTTCTTCAATCTTGCCATTGAGAAAAGCGCTCTTCAAATCCATTTGGTACAGAAGAATGTTATGATGATTTGCATAGGCCAGCAGTATGCGTATAGCTTCAAGCCTAGCCACAGGAGCAAATGTTTCATCGAAGTCAATCCCTTCAACTTGAGTGTATCCTTGAGCAACGAGACGAGCTTTGTTTCTAACAACTTGGCCATGCTCATCTTGCTTGTTGCGATATATCCATTTAGTGCCTATTATATTGTGCCTACGAGGATCAGGACGCTTAACCAGTTACCAAACATTATTCAGCTCAAACTGTTGAAGCTCTTCTTGATAGCTTGAATCCATTCAGGTTCCATGAAGGTTTCATCAACTTTCTTGGGTTCATATATTGATACGAATGCGAAGTGCCCATAGAAGTTTGCTAGTTGTGTTGCCCTTGAACGAGTGAGTGGACCTGGTGCATTGATGCTATCAATTATCCTTTCAATCTGTACTTCATTTGCAACACAAGGATGGACATGACGAAGATTTTGCTCTTGCTGATCATTGTCATCGTTAGAAGGATTGTCTTCAGGCTGAGCATTGTCTTCAGGTTGATCAGGTGCAGAGATGATAAGTTCCTCTTCAGGCTGAGCTTCAGATGGTATGATTTCTCCAGTTCCCATAAGCTTGATTGATTCACTGGATAGAACTTCATCTAGCACATTTGGCAGGTGCTCTCTTTGCAAGCCGTTAGTTTCATCGAACCACACATCCACAGTTTCAACCACTTTATAGTGGAAGAGGTTGAAGACTCTATAGGAGTGCGAATCCTTTCCATATCCAAGCATAAAACCTTCATGTGCTTTCGGTGCAAATTTTGAAGTGTGATGTGGATCCTTGATCCAGCACCTGGCGCCAAATACTCTGAAGTAACTGACATTTGGTTTCTTGCCAGTAAGGAGCTCATAGGATGTCTTGTTCAGAAGCTTGTGAAGAAAAACATGGTTGATGGTATGGCATGCAGTATCAATGGCTTCAGGACAGAACTTTCTTAGAGTCTTGTATTCATCAAGCATCGTCCGGGCCATCTCAATAAGTGTTCTGTTCTTGCATTCCATGACACCATTCTGCTGCGGTGTGTACGTAGCTGAGAATTCATGTGTGATGCCCAAAGTATCAAGATAAGTATCTAGGCCAGTGTTCTTGAATTCAGTGCCATTGTCACTTCTGATGTGCTTGATCTTGACGCCATAGTTGTTCATGGCTCGATTGGCGAAGCGTCTGAAGACATCCTGCACTTCAGTCTTGTAAAGGATTATATGCACCCAAGTATATCTTGAATAATCATCAACAATGACAAAGCCATAGAGACAAGCAGTAGTAGTAAGAGTTGAGTAATGAGTGGAACCGAAAAGGTCCATGTGGAGCAGTTCGAAAGGTTGAGTCATTGTCATGATTGTCTTCGAGGGATGCTTGGCCCTCGTCATCTTTCCTGCTTCACAGGCACCGCATAGGTGATCCTTCTTGAACTTGACGCCCTCGATGCATATGACATGCTTCTTCTTTGCAAGGTTGTGCAGGTTCCTCATGCCAGCATGCCCTAGCGTCCGATGCCAGAGCCAGCATTCAGAAGCTTTTGCTAGAAGACATACGACAAGTTGTGGTCCTGCTGAAAAATCTACCACGTAGAAATCATCTTTCCGATACCCTTCAAAGACTAGAGACTTGTCAGATTCCATTAGAACAAGGCAACAATATTTTCCAAACATCACAATCATGTTCAAATCACAAAGCATTGAGACAGACATTAAGTTGAAACCAAGGGATTCAACAAGCATGACTTTATCCATGTGTTGATCCCTTGAGATTGCAACTCTACCTAGACCCAATACCTTGCTTTTACCAGTGTCAGCAAATGTGATGTGACTTTTGTCAGATGGACGTAAGGTTGAGTTCATGAGAAGACTTCGCTTGCCAGTCATGTGATTAGTACACCCACTATCAATAATCCATTCTGAAGCAGTTGGTGTCGTACCCTACAGTGCAGTTAGGGGGATAGACTTAACGAAGAGAATTGTGAAGCATAAACATTTGATGAGCAAGTGGATTATGAAAGCTTAGATCGAGGTTAGGACTGACAGGGAAAGTAGCAAGCGACTCATGAACAAAATACATAATAAGACCATTTGGGCATTTGATCTTGCGCCCTACAAGATGTTTAAGGTCCCCAGCAATAGCTTCAGACGAATTTGATTGTCAGCTGGAGACCTTTCCCTGCAAAAGAGAGTTAAGCTTTCTTAGCCACCCACATCTTCAAGGTTGGCTTCGAAGCAATGAGTCTAAGTGCAGCATTTGAGAACTTTGGCTTTGAAGCCCTAGCAAAAAGTCTTGCAGTTGGACAATAGTACTCATAAGAATAAGCAGAGTAGTTCTTGGTCTTATGAACATGGCGGTTTGATGAAACTCGCTTATATTCATAGGCCTGAGTATGGCTTCCCTGCAAAACATTTGCATTAGTGCGACTCAGGTGAGTCCTTTGTCTGTACCAAGCCTTTGGACCATATGAAGCCTGTGGTCTGGGGTTTGTCTTCTTCACTTGTGGTGTCATGATGACATTCACATGAAGATTCTCTAGCAACCTTTTCGGCACCCAGACTTTCTTCACAGGCGGCCCATTCCTGCAGTTAGTACCAATATACCTGGCAAACACTTCACCATTCTGATTCTTAAACAGTTTATAGTTTCCATCAAAGGATTCATCAATAACAATGGGATTAGCACAATTGAAGCCTGACGGGGTGGATGGATCCACTGAGGGTTCCTTTGCAGCAACCCATGTGGTTTTGCGGTACTGCTCAGGTTTCCAGTAAAAGCCATCAACATTCATTTTCCTTTCGAACCCAAGACCCTCTTTCCTAGGGTTTCGGTTCAGGATCTACCTTTTGAGAACATCACATAGTGTCTGATGCCCTTTGAGACTTTTGTACATCCCTGTTTCAAGCAATGTCTTCAACCTTGCATTTTCATCAACAATAGCAGTGGTATCCTGAACAGAGGGGTTAGTTGCCACATCAACAGTTGAAGATATTGTAATAGTAGCAGCAGTAGAACATCCAACAACAGAAGTAGCATTGTCACGCTCAATGCATGTAAGACATGGTGGTTCAAATCCTTCCTGAGCCGGACTGATCTGTTTGGCATGAAGTGACTCGTTTTCCTTTTGAAGATCTTCATAAGCCGCTCTCAATTTCTCAAGATCTTGCTTCCTTTGAAGATAATCATAGGAAAGCTTTTCATGAGTTGTTGAGAGCGTTTCATGATGACTTTCAAGTTCCTCATACTTAACATGAAGATTTTTTATTGCTTCAATTAAGGACTGAGATCGAGTCATTTCAGCGTCTAACATGTCATCGCTTTTGTCTAATAGTTTTTGAATATGTTCCATAGCTTTCTATTGTTCAGTTGCAATTTTAGCAAGTGTTTTGTAGCTGGGTTTGGAACCACAATCAGGGTCATCTTCACTGGATGTTTGATAATGAGTAGTCAAATTGGGAAAAGGCTAGATTTTTATTTGGTCAAGTAGTCAAATCACCCCCCTCTAGACATACTTTCGATCCTACAAGTGGTATCAGAGCTTTGGTCTCCATTTGCTTTGATTTCCATAGCTTTTGGTGATCATAGCCTTGGTTTCACAACCTAGGAGAGTATGGCGTCTAGTGATGGAAATTACCACCGTAGAGGTCCTTACTTTGATGGTACTAATTTTGCTAGTTGGAAGCATAATATGAAAATGCATATTCTTGGACATAACCCCGCCATTTGGGCAATTGTGTGTATTTCCTTGCAAGGTGAATTCTTTGATGGGAGAGAACCAAACCTTGAAGCTACCGTGGAAGAGTTAAAGATGCTTCAGTACAATGCTCAAGCTTGTGATATTCTCTTCAACGGATTGTGCCCCGAAGAATTCAACAAAATCAGCCTTCTTGAGAATGGAAAGAAATTTGGGATACTTTGATTGATATGCACGAAGGTACTGACTCCGGCAAGGAATCCAAATTGGATGTGCTTCAAAGTCAACTTGACAAGTTCAAAATGAAGGATGGTGAAGGTGTCGCTAAAATGTACTCTAGGATTGCTCTCATCACAAATGAGATTGTTGGCTTAGGAAGTGAAAAGATGACCGATAGATTCATCATCAAGAAGATCCTAAGAGCCTTGGATGGAAAATATGATACCGTGTGCACATTGATCCAAATGATGCCCAATTACAAAGATCTCAAGCCAACGGAAGTCATTGGAAGAATTGTTGCTCATGAGATGTCACTCAAGGATAAGGAAGAGCTTCACAGCAAGTCAAGTGGTGCTTAAAAAGCCTGATGTGATGCTCCCACATCATCAAGTGAGAAACAAACCTTCAACGAAGAATTGAGCCTAATGGTGAAGAACTTTAACAAGTTTTACAAGAGTAGAAGCAAGGAAACAAGTTCCAAGTCAAGGTCCTACAATGACAGAAGATCTTCTAGGCCCGAGCGCAATTGCTACAATTGTGGAAGACTCAGACACTATTCCAATGAGTGTACGACTCCCTACAAAAGAAGAGAAGATTCTCCCAAAAGAAGAAGTAGAAGAGAAGAATCACCACCAAGAGAGAGAAGGAGTAGAGATGACCATTATGAACGAAGAACATCACGGAGAAGCAAGGATTCGGAAAGGAAGGACAAGTCATCAAAGAGCTACACGAAATGAAGACATCAAGCTCATGTTGGTGAATGGGTATCCGGCTCTGGCTCTGACAATAAGTCCAAAAGAAGTTATCACTCCGACTCCGAATATACTCAAGATGAAGGTGTTGCTGGTCTAGCACTTGTGTCAACCAACTCCTACGACATATTTGACTCATCAAATGAAGGAATTGGAAGATGCTTCATGGCTAAAGGTCCAAAGGTAACACACCCCGAGCCTGTTGATTTTAATAGTGATGAAGATGATTTGCTCGGAGATGATGATTCACTTGTTGACAACTCTAGTTATGAAAACTATGATGAACTTTCTATTAATCATGATAATCAAGATAAAACGAATGATAATCTTCACAAGAAAAGTTCTTCTTACATTGCCAAGCATTTACTCTTGTCTACTTACATGCCACAAGTTAAATCTAGCAACAAGAACAAGAAAGATTGTTCCTCTAGTAGTAACAACAATCATGCTAAATCCAATGTTGTTGCTTCTAGTAGTTCTCTTGATTCCACTAATGATTCTCTTATCCAAGTTACACTTGAGCAAGAAAATAGCTTATTGAAGGGAATTATAGAGAAAGGTGTTTACAAGAGTCTTGCAGAAGCAAGCAATTTGAGGAAATTGTACGCAAGCAAGGAAAACACGGGAAGAATCAAGGTGTTGGTTTTGAACGAAAGTTCAATGCCAATGGAGTTGAGTGGGAAGAAGATCAATACCCCAAGACGAAGTTTGTTCCTCAACAAGAGAAGTATGATCCTACTTCTTTCCAAGGAACACAAGCTCAAGATGATCTTCCACCACAAGACCACAAGCAAAAAGGCAAGGACAAGCTTCAAGAGGAGATTGATGCATTTGAGGAAGCTCCCAAAGCCTTGGTCAAGTGGGTTCCTGTAAGTGCATCTAGTGCCCCTTAGTGATTTTGGTGTATTGAAGACTTATAGGTTAAGGGACTGATGCATTTGTGACTGTACACATGTCTATAAGTCTATGAGGAGTTTGATATTTATAGTGAAAGTTGACCCCTAAAAATGAAGTTCTTCGACTGAAGACTTTGGATTTCTGAAGACTTTGAAAGTGAAGAAATTGGTGTGACCTTGAAGACTTGGTATTCATTCGAGGAACATGGAGCGTGAAGACTTTTGTTTTCATAGTTTCATTTTCTCTTTCTTGAGTCATAGGAAACACGATACTGTTAAAGGGGGTCGAGGAAATACTAAGGAAAAATTTCCATGTGATGCTCAACTCAAAATCCTACACCCACCAATCCCTTTGAGTGAAGCCATTGGAAATCTCATACAGTTCAGTCATATTCTTCAGTGACAGAGACGAAGTTCTTCTGGTCTCTGAGGAATTTGTTCTGACTGAGGAGTTAGGAATTCGCCAGTGCGGATTGCCTACACCGTGAGGAACATGATAGCCCTGAGGAATTGGATACTCAAAATTCCGACCGTTGTTGTGCTATGCGCCAGCTATCCCAAAATATCTACCCACCTAACAGTCATATCATTGAAGGGCATTTATGTCTTATCATGTCGAGCTGCTCCCTAGGCTATAAATAGCCGCCCCCTACAACCACTAGCTGGTTGGATGCCCCGAGAGAAACTGACACTTATCACTTGAGAGCATCCCATCCTCCGAGGACTTTGAGTGAAAATCATCAAGTGAGGAAAACCCAAACCCAAACACCTACAAACCCAAAGTGATTGAGCATCACTGAAGAGATTGATCCTGCGTGGATCCGACGCCTGTTACCTTTGAAGACTCTGCATCTTCCAGACGGTTAGGCGTCATGGTCTAGAGCATCCAAGAGGAAATTGTGGATCACCGAGTGACCTGGTCTATGAAGGTTTGGAAGTCACCTGAAGATTTACCACCAGTGATAGGGCGAGGTCTATGTGACCTTAGCTCAAGGGAATACGGTGAGAACTGAGTGTTCTGGACTGCGTGTTTAGGACTGGGTGTCTGGGACTATGTGTCCTCAGGTTTAAATACCTAGCCGCCCTAAGCAGACGTACAACTGTCACAGCAGTTGGAACTGGTCTACCAAATCATTGTCTTCACCAAGCTACCTGGTTCCATTTCCTCAACCCTTCCATTTCCTCATTTCTGTGTTGTGTGCTTGTTCATATCTGTTTGGAGACTTTGACTGAAGAGTTTCTCTATTTCCTTAGTTCAATTTCTTCAGCCTACTTGTCTTATCCTGTGTTATCCTGTGTTTACACTTTCTGTACTCTGTGCTTGTTTTCATTTCATCATGAAGACCATGCTCATGCACTGTTAGATTTACTTCTGTGTACTTATTCCGCTGCAAGTAGTTCTTCACTCCAGAATTTCCTCACCCTGAAATTCCTCAGTGAAGAATTCATAAAAATCACCTATTCACCCCCCTCTAGTCGATATAATGCACTTTCAATTGGTATCAGAGCAAGGTACTCCCTTGTTCTATGTGATTTTGGTTTAACCACCTGGAGTTTTAGTTATGTCGACCGCATGTATGATCAAGGTTTCTACTGGGTGTCGTACCTTCGATGGGACAGACTACCCCTATTGGAAGAATAAGATGCACATGCATCTTGAGGCAATTGATAACGATCTCTGGTACGTTGTGGAGAATGGTGTTCCCTTTGTCACTCCTACCATCAACGCTGCTGACGTGAAGAGATTCAGGCAACTCGACTCTCAAGCGAAGAATATCATATGTGTCTATCTAAGCAAAGGGCAGTATGGTAGAGTGAGTGCTTTGGAGACAACTAAGCTTATCTGGGACAGGCTATCCAAGGTCAATGAGGGAGTCTCAACAGAGCGTGACTCTCGAGTTGACGTTCTTCGAAATCTCTTCAACCGCTTCAAAAGACTCGACAATGAAAATGTTCAGCAAACCTTCGATCACCTCACTAACATCTCAAATGAGCTTCAAGCACTTGGTGCCGCTGATATCACCGACCATGAGGTGGTGAAGAAATTGCTGAGATCGCTTGATTCCTCATTTGATACCTTGGCATTGATGATACAAGAACATGGAGACTATAAGTCACTTGATCCCGCTGAGACTAAACACTTATGAGTTCCAGCTTGCTGAGAAGAAAGATCTCTATGGACCAAGTTATGGTAGATCACAGGCTCTGAAGGCCAAGGCATTATCCGAATCTGATGGTGAAGATTCTGACAGCAGCCTTGGTGATCTTGAAGAACTGAGCCAGGAGCTAGCAATGCTCGTGAGGAAGTTCCAAAAGTTCTCAAGACATGGTCATTTTGGTAAATCCTCAAGAGGTGGTGACTTGAGATCAGATTCCTCATCCGATGATTACAAGAAGAGACTCTGCCATAAATGTAAAAAACCTGGACACTACATTCAAGATTTTCCTCAGTGGGAAAAGGAATCGAAGAATAATAAGTACAAGGATTACAATTCTGATGATTCAAGGAAGAAGAAGAAATCTTCAAAGTCCTCGTCATCAAGACCCTCAAGGTTCTCATCTCACAAGAAGAGCAACTCCAAGAAGGCTCGAGCATTCATTGGCAAGGAAATGGACTCAGAGGCTGAATCTGAGGAAAATGAGGAAGAGGAGGAATCTAAGGAGTCAGACTCTGGTGTGGCGAGTCTAGGCCTCGCAACTGCGTTCGTCAGCAAGTCTATCTTCAACTCTGAAAAAATGGACCTCCCCAACACTACTGATGACGACGACGAGGACTATGCTCCCACCTATTGCTTCATGGCAAAAGGCTCAAAGGTACTCAAATATCCCTCCTCTAAATCTAGTGAGGATGGATCTGATGAAAACCTCAAACCCAACTATTCTAAACTTGCTAAGATTGTTGTGGAACTGCAAAAGGCTCTTGAAGAGGTTCAAAATATGCTAGATAAAAGCGATGATATGTTGGGCGAGGAAATGGATCGCACTAAAATCTTGACTGAAAATCTTCAGAGACTTCAGTCCAAGTTTGACAATCTTCAAGGTCATCATAACACTCTCCTATCTGATCATGAGAAGCTTTCTTATGAATTTCTTCAAAGAAAGCAAGATCTTGAGCAGTTAAGAGTGAGTTATGAAGATCTTCAGAAGGAGCGTGATTCATTACTTGCTCAACAGATCAGCTCTACTCAGGATGAATTTGTTCCTCCATGTTTGAAGTGCATTGAACATGAAACTGCTAATTCTTCACCTGAATGCTCAAATACTTCCATTGCTGCAAATTCCTCAACTGCCTCTGCTATCACTAATTCCACATCTGAGGACATTTCTAGTATCACTAGTGATGCAGGGCTGAAGGAATTGTATATGATAGGCATGTACAAAAGCCTTAAAGGGCATCAGGCTCTTTGTGACGTGCTTAAAAAGCAGATCCTCAACAGGAACCCTAGGAAAGAGGGTATTGCCTTTGAGAGGAAACTCAATGTTGATGGGACCTATTGGAAACCTGGGCAGTATCCCAAAACCTCATGGGTTGTTGCAAAGGGACCTTCAATGGATCCATCTACTTTATCTGGCTTTACATGTGAATATTCATATTCTTCTGATGAGTCAATTGACTCCAACTATAAACTGTTCAAAAATCAGAACGGTGAAGTATTTGCTAGATATGTTGGCACTAACTACAGGAACGGTTCTCCTATGAAGAAAATCTGGGTTCCCAAAAGGTGCCTTGAAAATATTTAGGTGAATGTCATCATGACACCACCTGTGAAGAATAGGAACCCCAGATCAAATTCTTCATATGGACCAAATTCTTCATATGGATCCAAGTCCTCATACGGACCAAACTCATCACATGGATCAAAGTCCTCATATGAGCATCATCATGCTATCCCGTCTTTTTCGTAGGGAAGATCTAAGGATTATGGATATGTGCATTATTCTTCAAATCATTATGTTCATAAGTCCTCGAAGAATTTCTTTGCTTACTCTTGTGCTTACCCTAACCCCTTTTATATGAAATGAAGTGGATTGGCATCTATGCCACCCTTCTCTTATGGAGCTCGTAGAATGATGAACTCTTTGCCACCCCTTTAGATGTGGGTGGTGAAGAAAAAGAACTAACCTCTTATGCAGGGTCAGGTCTCCAGACGAACTTGATCGTCTATAGAATTTGCTGGAGACCTGAATATGCTTGAAAGGATGCAAGCTATTCATGAAGAAATGAATTTTCATTTCTCACGTCCTCATACTGCTTTATCTGTTCTATTGCTTGATGAAATTGATCTGATGAAATTGATACCATATTCTTCACTGCTGAAGTATATGAGTTCGTAAGTTGCACTAATTCATCTGCAGGATGATCAACCCAAAGCCACTGAGTGGGTCCTTGATAGTGGATGTACAAATCACATGACTGGTGACAGGAGCTTATTGATGGACTCTGCTTTATCTCCATCACACCTGAAGCATATCACCTACACTGACAAAGGAAAAAGCAAGGTATTGGGTCTAGGTAAGGTTGCAATCTCAAAGGATCGACACATGGACAAAGTCATGCTTGTCGAGTCCTTAGGGTTCAACCTCATGTCTGTCTCAATGCTTTGTGATCTTGATATGGTTGTTGTCTTTGGCAAGTATTGTTGTGTTGTGATCATGGAAGCTGACAATTCCAAAGTCTTCGAAGGCTTTAGGAGAGGAGATTTGTATATTGTTGATTTGTCTACATGACCAAAACCTGCTACATGTCTACTTGCAAAAGCTTCAGAAGGCTGGCTATGGCATCGACGACTTGGTCATGCTGGCATGAGGAATCTGCACGCGCTCGCGAAGAAGAAGCATGTCATTGGCATTGAAAATGTCAAATTCCTCAAGGATCACTTATGCGGAGCCTGTGAAGCTGGAAAGATGACCAAGGCCAAGCATCCAGCAAAGACTATCATGACTACTACTCGACCATTTGAATTGCTTCACATGGATCTCTTTGGCCCTACTCACTATGCCACATTTACTAATGCTGCATCTTGATATGGCTTTGTCATTGTTGATGATTATTCTCGATATACATGGGTCCATATTATCACTTACAAAAATGAAGTGCAGGAAGTCTTCAAACGATTTTCCTCGAGCGCTTCAACCAACTTTGGTGTGAAGATCAAGCACATCAGAAGTGATAATGGAACTGAGTTCAAGAACACTGGCCTTGATGACTATCTTGATGAACTTGGTATTACTCATGAGTTATCTGCTCCTTATACTCCTCAGCAAAATGGAGTCGTGGAGCGCAAGAACAGGACTCTTGTTGAGATGGCCCGCACTATGCTTGATGAGTACAAGACGCCTCCTCGCTTCTGGCCTGAGGCAATTGATACTGCATGTCACATCATCAACAGGGTATATCTTCAGAAATTCTTCAAGAAGACAACATATGAACTTCTCACTGACAAGAAACCCAATGTGACTTATTTCAAAGTCTTCGGTGCTAAATGTTGGATTAGAGATCCTCATCACAGTTCTAAATTTGCACCAAAAGCACATGAAGGTTTTTATGCTCGGTTATGGTAAGGACTCGCACACCTACAGAGTCTTCAACACTTGTCATCACAAGGTTGTTAAAACTGTAGATGTGCGGTTCGATGAGACTAATGGCTCGCAAAGAGAGCACCTACCTCCTGTGACAGATGAAATACCTCCTGAGGAATCTATTAAGTTCATGGCTACTGAGGATGTCATTCCAGAACATGAAAAACGTCATCCTGATGCACCTGAAGAAAATGGTGCTGAAGAAAATACTGATCAAATTCCTCAACGACAACCCGCTCACCCTCGCGTTGCAAATGAAGTGCAAATTGAGAAAATCATCAGCAAAATCAACATTCCAGGTCCTCTCACACGCTCAAGAGCTTCACATTTATCTAACTTTTGTGGGCACTTTGCTTTTTTCTCTATCACATAGCCCACTAAGGTAGATGAATAATTTCTGGAGCCTGAGTGGATTTTCAAGCTATGCAATAGGAATTACATCAATTCGAGCTCAACAATGTTTGGGAACTGGTCAAACATCCAGATCCTCGCAAGCACAATATCATCGGCACAAAGAGGATCTACCGCAACAAGCAAGATGAAAATGGCCTTGTGGTGAGGAATAAGGCACGACTTGTAGCTCAAGGCTACACACAGGTTGAAGGAATTGATTTCGATGAAACTTTTGCACCTGTTGCTAGACTTGAAGCTATTCGCATATTACTTGATTATGCTAACCATCATGATATCATCTTATATCAACTGGATGTGAAAAGTGCATTCCTCAATGGTAAGCTTGAGGAAGAAGTATATGTTGCTCAACCCCCAGGTTTTGAAGATCCAAAGCATCCTGACAAAGTCTTCAGACTCAATAAAGCCCTCTATGGCCTCAAGCAGGCCCCACGGGCGTGGTATGATACTTTGAAGGAATTCCTCATGAAGAAAGGTTTCAAACCCGGTTCACTTGACCCAACTCTTTTCACTAAATCTTATGATGGTGAATTGTTTGTGTGCCAAATATATGTTGATGATATTATCTTTGGCTGTACTAACCAACGTTATACTGATGAATTTGGTTATATGATGAGGGAGGAATATGAAATGTCTATGATGGGAGAATTGAAATTCTTCTTAGGTCTTCAAATTTGTCAACAACGCAATGACATATTCATATATCAGGAGAAATACCTCAAGGATGTACTGAGGAAATTCGGCATGCAAGATTGCAAATGAGTCAAAATCCCTATGCCCACAAATGGCCATCTATGCACTAATGAAAACGGTATTGACTTCGATCAAAAGGTATACCGCTCCATGATTGGTTCTTTATTGTACCTTTGTGCATCTATTCCAAATATTATGCTTAGTGTTTGCATGTGTGCCCGATTTCAAGCTACACCGAAGGAATCACACCATAAGGCTGTGAAGCATATTCTCCGATATCTAGCTCACACACCAACACTTGGATTGTGGTACCCCAAGGGCTCGGCTTTTGATCTCATTGGATTTTCAGACTCTGACTATGCTGGTGATCGTGTGGACCACAAGTCAACATCTGGCACATGCCATTTCCTCGAATGATCTTTGGTTTGTTGGTCCTCGAAGAAACAGAACTGCGTATCACTGTCTACTGCTGAAGCTAAGTACATTGCTGCAGGTTCTTGCTGTGCTCAACTACTATGGATGAAGCAAACTCTCAAGGACTACGACGTCAACGTGAAGAATGTGCCACTCTATTGTGACAATGAGAGTGCCATCAAGATTGCTCATAACCCAGTTCAACACTCGAAGACAAAGCACATTCAGATTTGTCATCATTTTCTTCGTGCTCATGTGTTGAAGGGCGACATCTCTATTGAGCATGTGAAGACTGAAGAACAGCTAGTCGAGATCTTCACTAAGCCCTTGGATGAGAAGAGATTTAGCAAGTTGTGGTGTGAGCTAAATATCCTAGAATTTTCGAATGTTCTTTGAAAAGGACACTCATCCTAACACTTATGCAAAATTGATGACTTAGATGTGAAACACATGAAGAAACGTTTTTCTTCAATCAATGAAGAATAACACTCTAAGTGTGAAGAAATTAATGAAGAATTTGATTCTCAGAACCCTACGACAATTGTACGCGGTGTCTGAAATCATCATTCTTATACGGTGGGTCACACCACCACAAAATGTTGAAAATCTTCAATTGAGTTTTTCCTTAGCTCTTTGAAATTCCTCAGTTGTTTTTCAACTTGCATTGTCTTCACCATTTCCGTCATTTTTCTTCATTGGCTATATATATATATATATATATATATATATATATATATATATAAACTCTATTAGTAACCCAGGGTGAAGAATAAGTAATTCTTCACCCCGGTCGAACGACCCAACCTCGCACGGACCAAAAGCCTTACGTCTCAGGGCTCTTTTACCCCACGTTCCTTTCTACCTTGTTTCTCAACCACTTGTCCCATAAAAACACCCCTCTCTCTCTCCTCGTGCACTGTCGCCGAGATGAACCGCCGCCGTGGTCGACAGTTTCTGATACGGCCTCCTCGAATCCATCCTCCCCGCTCCCGGTAATCCACTCCCGGTAACCATTGATTCATTCTCCCATCGTCAGTTGCATGCCGCTGAATCGATCAGGCGATATATACCCCCGTCCCCCGGTGCATCTGGGCGCTCCCAGTCCGCTCGCTCTGGCGGCTCCCAGTCCCTGGATTTGGCTATAGGCCGGTGGATCTGGGTGCTACCGATGGTGGTGTTGAAGGGGGGCGTATGGACATCAACGTGACCAGCAAGCTGGAGGCCACAACAACAAGCGTCCTTGAACTTTACCTCAAATCATTCATCTAGACATGTACAGGTACACATACATTGGTATGTGTCCATCCTTGGCTGCTCTAATCTTTTTCATTTGCTCCAATCCCCAATTTGGTTCGCGGGAAACGTACATGTAGTAGAATCTCGCTTCTCAATTGTAGAATTTTTGGTCAATTCGTGAATTTCATCGTCAAACCATGGAATAATTTCTGATCCTTCATAGTGGATAAATTGCTGAATTTTTTCCTTCGTATCCTACATACATCACCATTTGTTACAGAGGCATAAAGTCCTATTTATCAGATTTATATTTTTTCAGATCTTGCTGATAGTTATTTCAAGTTTAGCAATGAGCAGACTCTTAACTTATGTACCTGCAAAGCTGCAGTACTGTAGATGGAAAGTAACATTAGTGAGATCGAACATCCTCTGCCCAAGAGGTTATTTAGATTTTACCATGTATTGTTGCTTGTGTGAGCATTTGATTCTGTACAAAAATTAATTATGAACACTCTTAGATGTTCGCAGTGTGGACGGCAGCCGTTGATTCATAGCAGCTGGAGCAGGCCTGTAGCGTCGCTAGTGTTCCTTGTCATCAGGTTACATTGGCCGTTGCATTCTTGTTGATGTAGTTTGCATCTCCATCTCCTCCTACCATGATAGTTGGTGACTAGCCATTCGCGGCTAGAGCTCTTCGATATTGCATCCTTCTCCGTCAATTTACATCAGTATGTGTCAAATTAAACTTATTGGCAGGTGCATTCGAGTGAGAGCTATCGACACTTGAGTGCTGACCATATCTAAACTTATTCCAGATTTCGGACTAGGAGAAGCTTTCCGCCCTGTAAGTGTATAGATGTATTCCAGAGCAAGGAAAAAAACACCAAGTGAGATGTATTACTTGCCATTTTACTAAGCAGGTGCATTCATATTATTTTTATGTCCTGTTTGACACTGTATATAATTGATTGCTTTGAAATGCCTACATTACGAGAGTACAATAAAGTACGTTGAGAATATTGTTCTTGATTGAGTAAAAAAACTGATTTAACTCATGCTTTTGTGTATATTTTTTGCGGATAAACTCATGCTTTTGTGTTGACATACACTCACATTATGGATTGAAGTTCTCATGATGGTAATGATGAGTGTGCAAGGGCCGTATAGGTCAGACATAGGTCTAATTAACAAATCACAGAAAGGAGAGGAGGAAGCTGAGCAACACTCCTTTTTCTATTTGGAACCAGCATCATTTATTGGGTATGTAGGAAATTATTCTTTGCCTCTATTGGTTGTACCTTATTCTATATTGTACTGCCAGTACCATGGCATACCAATTGTTTGGATAGATCAAAAGGCAAGCTAAAGATCAATTAGATAAATGCTACTGTACTCGCACATCTCACATCTCATTTAGCTTTATACATACCTTGTATCAGCATTTCTTGAAAACACATTTATGCAGTCACACATCTGACCTTGTTTTTTTTTGAATTTTGCTTGGTTGGAACTGTATACATTTGCGTTGTCTAACTAGTAATGCTTGTTGATTGAATTTGCAGCATTTGAATCCTCCTCAGAAGAGAACACGACATTAGCTAGTGCCAAAAATGCCAACACAACTTGGCCATGCTTCTATCAAGTTGCCTTGGTCCAACCCTTGCAAGCTTCTTCATCTATAACAAACATCAATCCTGGGAGCACTAGTCAAAGAGTCAGTGTTCTACGGTCTAGCAAAAAGATATAGAGGAAGTCACTGCCACTACTCCTACCAGAAGATTAATTTTAAGAATAAAATTTCTTGTTCTGGCTGCTGATTAATTGCCACTGAATTTATCCACATGTTAATGTCATAATTGTTATTGCTCTGCTACTTAGTTGCTAGTAGATTTTTTGTTTTCGAAAGAGGCCAGAATTTATTTACACATCTATGGTATACATGTCTCTGACGGTGTCTCTTGTGGGTGCATTTCTTGAACTACATATGTCTTATGAATGCTAACTCAGCTGGAGCATCCATGTTAAATTTGAGTTCAAAATTATCAGTTGGTGAGAAGCATGACCGACATATAGGTGTAGCATGCATAATCATTTCAAATCGTATGGGACGAAGCACAACCTCTGAATGAATCACAAGTCCCAAGTCATTGATCCCCTATAAAAAATAAGCCTAATGTCGAACGAAGTGCTGAACCTCAAATTAAACACATCAAATTGTCAAATATTTCATTGAGACAGACAATTTTAAACAGATCACAAATTACATGTCAATTGATGATAAAAATATCAGCAAACACAAAGAAGATCAACAGACATATCACATGCATTTTCTGCCTAAAGAGAACACTCATGTCGCCACGTGTTTCAGTATTTGTTATCTTTGCTACTGGCCGATAAGTCATCATCGTTGTCGTGAGGGGTGGCGCGGAGAAGCACGCCGAGCCATTCCCCGGTCCGCCATGGACGATGTCCTTGTGGTCCGAGAAGCTAGGCAACATACACATTGTGAACATGTTCAGCTAAAATGGGGGGGGGGACAAAAAACAATATGAACAACTAGCACGATGGCTGTCTTGCCCAGACGTCGACCACGACCTTCTCACGGTGAGACTCACGCGCAGCGCCTCCAATCAAGAATGGTGACACGTCCTTGCCGCCCTGAGTTCTTAGATGACAATGCTCCCTCGCAATGGATCGGCCGGCCGAGCGACGGGATCAGAGAATCTATTTTTATTAGGGACGATGTAAAGTAGAGACGAGACTGAGGCGCTCTCCACTATGTTTTTTCTCTGGGAGTTGATCGGAAGATCTTTTTTCTCACTTGTGTAAACAGATTTTTTAGGTGACTTATATAAACAGATGATAGAGAGGGATCTGTGGTAGTGCAGCTAAAGCTCATGCAGGTACGTATTTTGAAAGAGATGTTTTTTAAAAAAGAAGGGATTTAATAGGGTGGGTCCAGGCAGTTTGCACGTCCAAAATGACTCAAGTAGATTCCTATCCCAGCTGTACGTTGGGTAGTTTTACATCAAGTTTCTTTTGTTATGGCCACTTCCATTAGCCGATTTGGTTCTGGTCTCCACGATGTAACTTACCCCACCGAGGTTGTAAAATTACCTCGCATCTTTGTTCCCTAAGGTGGTTTGGTGCGGGACAGATTCATTTTTCTATGCCGTAATTTTACCTCACCGGCTGCTTCTCTCTTGTGCTCTGGGCGTGCAGCGAGTGGTTTGGCTGGGGTGAGGAATAACTATTCCTCACCCTGAGTGGCGAATAGCGCGACCCTATATATATATATATATATATATATATATATGAGTTTATGTCCTCTACAACATTCACTTATAGCTATTTCTTCGTATTGCCTTTTCTGCTAAGTGAATGTGATCGAACCCTTCCCCCTCTATGCTATACTCAACCCAATCTATTCACAAATTCTTCATGTGCGTTCTATTTGGAACTCATTCAAAATCTTCACTGTGTCCTTGTCAGCTGAAGAATTTGCAAACGGAACTTTTAACTTATTCTATCCAAATTTTCGGCTTTGCCGCTCAAACCGTTCCACATCCCACGACAACACATATCTATTCACCCACGATCTCACACGATCTCCACTTCTCAGTATGTGGGAGACACATGTCAAGCGAATGAGAAGGGTCAGGGGCACGTTCGTCCAATTTCTTCGGGCGAACAATTTTTTCACCGTGGCTATAAATACCCCTTCCCTTCCTCACTTCACTTTTAATCCGCTCGTTCTCACTCCAGCTCGAGCTTCTCAAACCCTAGCGCCGCTGCTACTTCATCATCGCCAGTGAGTAAGAGCTTCACTGCCTCGACCTCGTCACCGTCGTACTCGCGTCGGCTGCGGATTTCTTCACTCCGCCGCCGCCGTAGCTATCTTCCTCTACCAAGTTAGGGCGTGGAAGATCTGAACTGACGAACTTCACATCTACACCTCTTAGTTTGTCGTGTTCTTCGTCTAGGGTAATTAAAAGTTACTTTTACTGCCCTCCTTGATTCAAATGATAACTACAAAATCTTCAAAGGTGTTTATTCTTCAAATTTGTCACACACTGAACACCTCACATGCCATCTGTTCTTGATTCATTTCTCTAAGCTATATTTTCTTCAAGATTCCTCAATTGTGTGGATTTTCGATCTATACAACTCTGTAACCTAAGACTAAGAACGCTTAGTGAAATTCTTCAAGACTCATCTGGTCAAAATCCTCAAACTTGTTCTTTTTGAAAAACCTCTGAGAACGCATATGACCTCTCCATATTCCTCGCAACTATACTCTATTCACAGGTACTCATGTCAGCTGCTGAATCACTAGGTTCTCATCAACTTAACTCATTTGCAGCATTCCTCGAAGAAAAGTTGCATACATCTTCAGAGAATTCCATTGTTCAAATTCCTCATCTGAAGAAAATGGCTGATGGAAAGAAGCCACAGAAGGGAGGAAAGAGGCCTGAGGTCAATACTGCTTTTGAGATCCCTGATGATATATACAAGGACTATTGCACTCCTGATGAGGCCAAGTTTGTTAAGGAGGGTAAAAATCAGCGCAAGGTGCGCATTCAAAGAATAGAGAGGAGATGGGCAAGAGAGTGGAGGGAGTACAGGTATGTTACTCCCAAGTACATGAAGAAATTCGCTCTCAATCCTCCATCCCAAGACCTCCGTTGGCACCTGGCCAAGAAGCAGATCCCACCAGCCTCAAGCGTGGTGAGGATTATCCTGATGAATGGGCCAAGCGCCAGGCCAAGTTGGCCAGACAAGCAAGAGAAGCAGTGAGGAAATTCAATAAAGACTCTGCTGCTGCTACTGCCACTGCTGAGGCCTGTGCAAGTAAGACCAAGAAGGCTATGCCAGAGAAGCCTGCTTATAAGCCAAGTGCTTCAACCCAAATGCCCTCATGGCCAAGTTCCTCAGCAATGCCCTCACTGCCAGTTTCTTCAAAGCCCTCACGGCCAACTCCTCATGCTGCTCCCACTCCAAAGTCCTCAGCTCCTCCGCCAAAGCCCTCAGCTGCTCTGACCAAATCCTCTACACATGTGCATCTCGCCACGTGCCAAAGGACAGCGGGCATCTCTATTGCCTTAGGAGCATCTGCTAGTTCCTCAGCACCACTGCATTCTTCAACTGGTCCCACTCTATTGAAGACCAAGGCAACTGCTGGACGAGGTTCTCGACCAAGTCCTCAAAAGAAGCAGGTCGCTTTTCAAGTGCCGTCAGATGAAGACGAAGCTGATGATGATGAACTTGCAGAAATCATCAGAGACAGGAAGGTCAAGGCTGCTTGAGCCAAGGGCACAAGTGTGCCTCTGCTTTTGGATCCAAAGTTGATCCTTGAGTACATTGATCTATGGCACAAGGACCCCAATACTCCTATGCCTGACTTCAAGTTGACTCCTGGCCAAAGCCATATGTTGACTCACTTCATTCAGGAAGAAAAATGGAAGTTTGAGAAGGCCAGGCAGATCAAGAAAGCGTAGTACAAAAAGGAGAGCTACCTGAAGAAAAACATTGTCTCTATGACAACTGAACAACTTGTCACTATTCAATCTGAGATCAAGAAACTCAGTGATGAATTTGACGCATACCGTGCTGATTGGCTTGGAGCCAAGGTCAGTTTTGTGAAGCTCACTGATCAATTCACTTCAAATGTTGCAGCCCCAACGCAAAAGGAAATTCCTCAGGCTGAAGCATCTGCTCAGCCTACTGAAGAAAATGCCAGCACTGCTGATGACAATCAGGCTGCTGAAGAAAATGCTAATTCTAGGGCTGATGACTGCATTCCAGCCACTGAAGAAATTGCCAGGGCAACCACTAGTGTTGTGCCTGAAGAAAGTGAAGACGTCAGGGCAACTGCATCAGTTGCGCCTGAAGAAATTCAACCAAATTCCTCTGCTCCTCCTGCACCTACACCAACTCCGATCCTTCCATCTGCATCAGATGTGAAGAAGACCAAGGCTGCAGAGCGTGCAATTGTGAAGAAAAAGAAGGCATCAACTTCATCAGATTCTTCAGCCCCGAAGAAGATGAAGCCATTGACTAGCTCATTTGACAACCCAATTGATGTTGTTCCTATCTCAACCATGCCATCAAAGGACCTTGTTCCTTTTGATAAAGAATATGTGATTCCAAGTGAATCATACGATGACATTCCCTCAGCTGCTTCGTCAGAACAACTAGATGAAGAAATTGAAGTGGATGCAATCCCTTCAACACCAATTGTCTCCTCGCCCATGCCTCAGTTTACTGCTGAAGAGGCCGGTGTTGAAGAAGAAGAAGCAGATGTGGACATTGGAAGCACTACTCCAGTGATGAAAGATGACTTTTTAGGAAAGTTAGCACCCCAATTCTCCTTTGTTCACACCTCTTCAACAAATTCCTCAGTCCCCTGTAGCTACTGAAGTACAAATGGGATTTGAAGAACCTCATGCAACCCCATCTGTTCATGAAGAAATCCCAGCCACTAGTGCTGAAGAAAATGTCAATGAAGAATTGAAGTTCCAGGTTGCAACTGAAGAAGAACCTGAAATTCCTCAGCCTGTGGAACCTGAGATCGAGATCCCTGAGGTTGTGATGCCATTAACTAACACTCCTCACCCCAAGCCAAGGGATCCCTTCTCGAGGAAGCAAGAATTCAAGGCTGATGACTTCTTTGGCGAGCATGTATTCTTCACTGACTACAATCCTTATGACTCTGCTCGTCTAAGGAGGAAGCGTTTCTGGACTGCAAGCCAGGCCAACTTCTATTCTTCACTGCTTTTTAACAAGGACAAAATTTTCTACCATGAGCACATTCCTCACGTGGACTGTAACATCCCAAATTTTCAATTTGGAATGTTATACATAGTCATCCATGCATATAAAATTTTATTCGCATTTCGTCTCGCGATCCTCAAAATCCTAAGCAACTCAAGGACCCTCGGTGAGAGTTGGGGATTTCCCGGTTTTCAAATTTGATTTTATCAAATTTTGAAACAAGGATTTTGGTTTTAATTATTTTCTCTCCAAATATATTTCATACTAAAATATATGAGAGGAGATAATATGACTTCTCCAAGATAATTGAAATATTGGAGGAAAAATATTAAAATCAAATATTTGTTTTATTTGGATTTTATTGCAATTTTGTGTGCATTAGGAAAATTGCGCGTTTTTCAACATTGCATTTTAGGGCCAAGAAAATGTTCATCTCGTTCTAAATGTTTTATTTAGATGGTGAAAATTTATTTTGGCATTTTTAGATTTTTATTTATTTTTCTAGGATTTTATTTCGGTTGGGGAAATTATTTAAAAAAAAGTTCCCGCGCCCGACTGTGCCTAAGGCCCAGCCGAGCCAGGCCGGCCCAGCCGCCGCTGATGGAGTCATGTACCTAGGGTAGGGTCACAGACCTGATCTAAGTACCCTGCCCAAGGACACCCTTAGAAGAGATCGCCTTCCAGTCGACCTACGAGGGACTCACTCGACTGACTTGAAGGACTCGACCACGAAGACTCACTCGACCACCAGAAGGTCAAGAGGCACTCTGCACTGCAACGATCTGTAATTGAGTAGACTTTATGATAGTAAAGACACTTTATGTGGGGCGTTACCAGTAACGCCCCGGACTTAATGTACCTTAAACCCTTCATTACGTGGGTTGGCTGGGGTCCTGGCGCACTCTATATAAGCCACCCCCCTCCACAGGCAGAAGCGTTCGACACCCTGTAATCCATATACACAAAATCCACTCGACCGCCTCCGGGCTCCGAGACGTAGGGCTTTTACTTCCTCCGAGAAGGGCCTGAACTCGTACATCTCTTGTGTTTACAACCTCTCCATAGCTAGGACCTTGCCTCTCCATACCTACCCCCCACTCTACTGTCAGATTTAGATCCACGACAGTTGGCGCCCACCTTGGGGCCGGTGTTTTAGCGATTTTGTGGAGAAGTTGCGATTCTTCCGAGTACTTTCATCATGGTAGCTGCTGGAGTTTTGGTCGAGAGTCGAGAGATTTGTCTCGGTGCTCTCACCTTCGTCGCCGACGACTCCGCCTGGCTCCAGGAGGCTCCACTCGACGTCGATGCGCTCCCCGTCCGCGGTGCGACGCATTTTCGCGCATGTGTCTGCGGCGTTCTGCTGCGGCAACCGTCGACCCCATATCGGTCGACTCCCCTATCGACCACCCTCCCGGTCTCCCGCCAGCGCAAGCGCTCGGCTCGGTCGAGGCTTCAGCGGTGGGTGAGACGCACGGTGGCTTGCCAGACGGCCACCACCCAAGTTGCGGCAATCGAGCCCGACAAATCTCTCTACGGCCTGTTCGATCTGTCGACTAGCTCCGTAGAGACTGTATTCGAATGCGATAGCAGTGATCCAACAGCGGAAATCCTGATGGTCGACGGGCCTCGCAGCCCCCCTGGCTTCGCCCGTGATGGTGGGGCAGGCGACGGAGGCGACCCCGCACGAGACCACGAAGAGTACCAGCCCGAGCCACTCGACTCTCTGCAAAGAAAGGAACTTCGCCGCAGGAACATGGATGCCCTGCATACTCCCATCGCAGGAGAAACCCCCGAGGCTCGCGCCTTGGAGGAGGCACGTTTGGCCAATTTGGCCGAACGCGCTCGCCTGGAGAATCTTCAGCGAGCACTCGACGAGCGCGCGCGGCAACGAGTTCCCGACGCCAATCGACGTCAACTCTTCCCGCCGACTCAGGTATATCGAACCCCAATCCAGAATTTAGCAGCTGCGACCCGTATAGCAGAGTCCATCCAGCCCTCTCAGTCGGAAGCTGGCAGAGGCTTGATGCAGATCAGGGATCTGCTCCGGGCAGCAGGAGATCAGAATTCAGCCGTGTCGCAGTCGCGCAACAGAATTCACAGTCGATCCGTCGCTGCGAATACGGTTCAGTCAGCTCACAGTCCTAGATCACCTCCGCGGCGTGAAGGGCGCGAGAATCGGCGAGACCAATATGGAGACCAACACGACCGAGATGATAGGCATCGAGTGCCCACTTCCCCTCCGAGGGGTGGGTCTTACGCTCCTCGGCAGCAAGATGACAGACGTCAGCTCAGTGCGGGGCGAAGAGTTCTAGTCGACCCCAGAGAACCAGGCTTCGATGCGCGATCCATTATCGTGCAAGGCTTGGTCGACCGGAACAGAGCCCAGCGAGGTGGACTCGACAGAGATGCGCCCACGAGCAGTCGAGTGCACGTTTCTGGTCCAGAATGTTTTAGCAGAGCTATCAGAGCCGCAGTGATTCCTCCCAATTTCAGGTTGGCAACAGGAGTCAGCATGTTCACTGGTGAGTCTAAGCCTGAAACTTGGCTTGAGGACTACCGAGTGGCGGTTCAGATTGGTGGTGGGAATGACAAGGTGGCCATGAAGCATTTGCCCCTCATGTTGGAAGGTTCTGCCAGAGCGTGGTTGAATCAGTTACCTCCTAGCAGCATTTACACTTGGGAAGATCTGTCCCGAGTGTTCGTCAGAACGTTTGAAGGAACTTGCAAGCGACCGGCTGGATTGACGGAGCTGCAAGTCTGCGTGCAGAAGACCAATGAGACTCTCAGGGAGTATATTCAGAGATGGATCACTTTGCACCATACTGTGGAGAATGTATCTGATCATCAGGCAGTCTGCGCCTTCAAGGATGGTGTCAAGAACAGAGAATTGAGTTTGAAATTTGGTCGAACCGGAGACATGACCTTGAGTCGGATGATGGAAATTGCTACCAAGTACGCCAACGGTGAAGAAGAAGACCGACTCCGAAGCGGCAAGCACAAGCCGAGCCAGTCGGAGAAGGGAAACACCAGTCGGAAACAGAAGCGGAAGGCTGAACCGGTAGCTCCTGGAGAGGCTCTGGCCGTGACTCATGGAAAGTTTAAAGGGAAACCAAAAGGATCCTGGAACCCTAAGAAGGTAAAGGATAAAGAAGGGAACGACGTGATGGATATGCCATGTCACATCCACACGAAGAAAGACGAAGAGGGGAATATCATTTACCCAAAGCATACCACTCGCCAATGTCGACTCCTGATCCAGCAGTTTCAAGGAAAACAGTGTAAAGACAAGGAAAAGGAGTCGGACAAGGCCGAAGACAAGGACGACAGTGAGGAAGGATATCCGCATGTCAACTCCACTCTGATGATCTTTGCAGATGTGGAAAGCAAGAGTCGATTGAAAGTCATTAACCGCGAGGTGAACATGGTTACCCCAGCAAAAGCAAATTATCTGAGATGGTCCCAAACACCCATCACATTCGACCAATCTGATCACCCGACTCATATTGCCACCCCTGGGAGGCAAGCTTTGGTGGTCGATCCAGTTGTCGAAGGCACTCGACTGACAAAAGTGTTGATGGATGGTGGTAGCGGGGTGAATTTGTTGTATGCAGACACACTGAAAGGAATGGGCATTCCGATGTCCCGACTGAGCACCAGTAACATGAGCTTTCATGGAGTTATACCAGGGAAGAAAGCCGAGTCACTCGGCCAAATAGCTCTGGACATGGTGTTTGGTGATTCGAAACATTTTCGCAAAGAGAAGTTGACGTTTGAGGTCGTGGATTTTCAGAGTGCATATCATGCCATTTTGGGGAGACCGGCTTATGCACGGTTCATGGCTCGACCATGTTACGTGTACCTCAAATTGAAGATGCCCGGCCCCAAAGGAGTGATCACTGTCACCGGTGATCGGAAAAAGGCAGAAGAGTGCTTTCAGAAGGGCTCAAAGATTGCTGATTCCCAGGTGACAGCGGTCGAGTTTGAAGAATACAAGCAAAACGCAGATCCGAGTGATTTGTTGCGATCCAAGAAACCCGCCACAGAATCTGCATTTCAGTCATCCGGTGAGACGAAGCCTGTTCACATTCACCCGACCGACCCCTATGCAGCCCCGACCCACATCTCCACAACACTCGACCCGAAATAGGAAGAAGCGCTCATCCAGTTCCTCCGTGAGAACTGGGACATTTTTGCATGGAAGCCCGCTGACATGCCAGGTGTTCCCAGGGGACTGGCTGAGCATCGCCTAAGAGTCGACTCATCAGCAAAACCAGTCAAAGAGCATCTTCGGCGGTCCACCGTCCAGAAGAGAAAAGCCATTGGTGAGGAAGTGGCTCGACTGTTGGCGGCAGGATTTATCCGAGAGATATACCACTCCGAATGGCTCGCTAATGTCGTCATGGTTCCTAAGAAGGACAAATCGCTCCGAATGTGCATTGATTTCAAGCACATCAACCGGGCCTGCCCGAAAGATCATTTTCCTCTCCCTCGCATAGATCAAATTGTTGACTCGACCGCGGGATGCGAGAGATTGTCTTTTCTAGACGCCTACTCCGGGTACCACCAGATCCGTCTGTATGGACCCGACGAGGTAAAAACAGCTTTCATCACTCCATTCGGGTGCTTCTGCTATATCACCATGCCATTCGGCCTCAAGAATGCTGGAGCCAGATTTATGCGAATGATTCAGAAGTGTATACTCACTCAAATCAGTCGGAATGTGGAAGCGTATATGGATGATATCGTTGTCAAGTCACGAAAAGGTTCCGACCTGCTCGCTGACCTCGCCGAAACATTTGCCAACCTCAGAAGGTATGATATCAAGCTCAATCCATCAAAGTGCACATTCGGAGTTCCCGGTGGTAAGTTACTCGGTTTTCTCGTTTCCGAGCGAGGGATCGACGCTAATCCAGAAAAGATCGGCACTATTCTCCGAATGAAATGCCCTGTGCGAGTGCACGATGTCCAGAAGCTTACTAGATGCTTGGCCGCATTAAGTCGATTCATCTCACGACTCGGTGAAAAGGCATTGCCTCTTTACCGACTAATGAAGAAGGCAGACAAGTTCGAGTAGACTCCAGAAGCTGATGCAGCGTTTGCCGAGCTAAAAGCTCTGCTCTCCACCCAGCCGGTGCTTGCTGCTCCAATCAGCAAAGAGCCTCTGTTGCTTTATATCGCAGCCACAGGACAAGTCGTCAGTACAGTGCTTACGGTCGAGCGGGAAGAAGAAGGAAAAGCTTTCAATGTTCAGCGCCCAGTGTATTATTTGTCTGAAGTCTTGACTCCATCCAAGCAGAGATATCCTCATTATCAGAAGCTTGTGTATGGAATATACATGACCACAAAGAAGGTTGCTCATTATTTCTCTGATCATTCCATCACAGTCGTCAGCGACGCTCCACTATCAGAGATTTTGCACAACAGAGATGCAACTGGTCGAGTGGCGAAATGGGCGATTGAACTTCTTCCCCTTGATATCAAGTTTGAGGCAAAGAAAGCCATTAAGTCCCAGGCAATAGCAGATTTCCTCGCCGAGTGGATTGAACAGCAGCAGCCGACTGAAGTTCACTCGGAGCATTGGACCATGTTTTTTGATGGCTCTAAGATGTTGAATGGTTCCGGTGCTGGGGTTGTCCTGGTTTCCCCCAGAGGAGATAAGCTCAGATATGTGCTCCAGATTCACTTTGATTCCTCCAACAATGAGGCAGAGTATGAGGCCCTCTTATACGGATTGCGCATGGCCATTTCACTCGGCGTCCGTCGCCTGATGGTCTATGGCGATTCAGATTTAGTGGTCAACCAAGTGATGAAGGAGTGGGACGTGAGAAGCCCAGCCATGACTGGATACTGCAGTGCAGTGAGGAAGCTGGAAAAGAAGTTCGAGGGGTTGGAGGTCCATCATATACCCCGACTGAAAAATCAAGCAGCTGATGATCTAGCAAAGATAGGTTCCAAGAGAGGAGCCATTCCGAGTGGTGTGTTCTTGGAGCATATACACACTCCGTCAGTCAAAGAAGATCCTTTCACCGAAGAAGCTCCACAGCCCAAGAGTGCCACAGATCCGACTGAGGTTGAAGTCCCAGCAGTGGTCGACTTGGTCATGGAGGTCTTGGTGGTCATTCCCGACTGGACAGTTCCGTATATTGCGTATATCCTGAGAAAAGAGCTTCCGGAGGATGAGGAAGAGGCTCGACA
Source organism: Triticum aestivum (assembly GCF_018294505.1). Taxonomy (NCBI): domain Eukaryota; kingdom Viridiplantae; phylum Streptophyta; class Magnoliopsida; order Poales; family Poaceae; genus Triticum; species Triticum aestivum. The sequence continues at coordinate 323,935,645 of NC_057809.1, forward strand.
GATCGTCCGTCGATCTAAAGCCTTTACCATAATCAAAGGACAGTTATATAGAGAAAGCGCGACTGGAGTTGGTCAGAAGTGCATAACACCAGAAGAACGTCGAATCATCCTTAATGATATCCACTCGGGGACCTGTGGTCATCATGCGTCCTCTCGGACCATCGTGGCCAAAGCATACCGAGCCGGATTTTACTGGCCAAAGGCGAATGAGATGGCAAAGGAAATAGTGGATAAGTGCGAGGGATGTCAGTTCTACTCGAATATGTCGCACAAGCCTGCATCAGCTCTGAAGACCATTCCACTCGTCTGGCCTTTCGCAGTATGGGGGTTGCACATGGTCGGTCCTTTGAGAACAGGTTGAAGTGGCTTCACGCATGTACTGGTGGCAGTCGACAAGTTCACCAAGTGGATTGAGGCTAAACCAATCAAGAACCTTGACGCCGGTACTGTTGTTAGCTTCATCAGGGAACTGATATTCAGATATGGAGTCCGCACAGCATCATTACGGATAATGGGTCGAACTTTGACTCGGAGGAATTCAGGGATTTCTGCAACTCTCAAGGCACACGAGTCGACTACGCTTCAGTCGCCCATCCGCAGACGAATGGACAAGCAGAGCGAGCCAATGGCCTGATTCTCAAGGGATTGAAACCCCGACTGATGCGTGATCTCAAGCATGCAGCTGGAGCGTGGGTCGACGAACTTCCCTCGGTGCTTTGGGGACTGCGGACCACACCTAATCGATCGACCGGAAGAACTCCATTCTTCTTGGTCTATGGAGCTGAAGCAGTCTTGCCGAGTGATCTTCTCCACAATGCTCCTCGAGTTGACATCTACAACGAAGCAGAAGCTGAACAAGCGCGGCAGGACGCAGTCGACCTTTTAGAGGAAGAAAGGGAGATTGCTCTGATCCGATCGACCATCTACCAACAAGATTTGCGTCGTTTCCACGCCAGAAATGTGAGGGGTCAAGCCTTCCAGGAAGGAGATTTAGTTCTCCGAGTGGATTAGAAGAAACATCACAAGCTTGCTCCTTGTTGGGAAGGACCCTTCATCGTCACCAAAGTTCTCCACAACGGGGCGTACCGTCTTTACAACGTCGAACATAATATCGACGAGCCCTGAGCTTGGAACGCGGAACTACTCCGCCCATTTTACACTTAAGTTTATCACTCGGATGAGTTGCAATAAAGTACTCCTGTAGTTCATGGATTTCAAAATAATAGTGTCATAGTTCCTCCATAATTTTTGTCACTTTTTATTTTGTCCAATAAAATTTTCCCCTCAGTGGGTGACTTAGCCGCGAATCCGTTTCGCCTAAGTTTGTAAAAATCCTTACCGAGTGGTGAGCCAGACTCCCACTCGGAGGCTTAGCTGCGAATCCGTTTTGCCTAAGATTGAATAAAATCCTACCGAGTGGTAAGCCAGACTTCCACTCGGGGGCTTAGCTGCAGTCCAAGTACTCGCCTAAGTTATAAAAATCATACCGAGTGGTAAGCCAGACTTCCACTCGGAGGCTTAGCTGCAGTCCAAGTACTCGCCTAAGTTATCAAAATCCTACCGAGTGAAGAGCAAACCTCTCACTCGGGGGCTTAGCTGCAGCCCAGTGCTCGCCTAAGATATAAAAATCCTACCGAGTGAAGAGCAAACCTCTCACTCGGGGGCTTAGCTGCAGCCCAGTGCTCGCCTAAGATATAAAAATCCTACCGAGTGAAGAGCAAACCTCTCACTCGGGGGCTTAGCTGCAGCCCAGTGCTCGCCTAAGATATAAAAATCCTACCGAGTGAAGAGCAAACCTCTCACT
>NC_057809.1:323938070-323947339 GCF_018294505.1 Triticum aestivum
GAGCAAACCCCTCACTCGGGGGCTTAGCTGCAGCCCAGTGCTCGCCTAAGATATAAAAATCCTACCGAGTGAAGAGCAAACCTCTCACTCGGGGGCTTAGCTGCAGCCCAGTGCTCGCCTAAGATATAAAAACCCTACCGAGTGAAGAGCAAACCTCTCACTCGGGGGCTTAGCTGCAGCCCAGTGCTCGCCTAAGATATAAAAATCCTACCGAGTGAAGAGCAAACCCCTCACTCGGGGGCTTAGCTGCAGCCCAGCGCTCACCTAAGTGGATTAAGGAATAATTCGACTGCAGTGAGCGTCTTGCTTTGAACCTGCAAAAGACATTTCAAGCCAAAAGCAATCATATTCAAACATCAAATTCAAGTTCGGAACGATACCTAAAGGAACCGAAAGTGCTCAGGCGCTAAGCCTGTTAAGGTTTATCGGTTACAACTCCACTCGGCATACCGAGGCAAATTTAAAGTGTCGAGCTTAAAAGAAGTTTTTTACCCCTCCTGTGGAGGGCTGGAAGGTGCAACAAACTCATCAAGATCAATTCCATCTGCGATCCGAGTGGCAGCAGCAATGAAAGTTTCCATAAAGGACCTGAAGTCGTGTTTCTTGGTGTTGGCCACCCGGAGGGCCGCCAGCTTGTCTTCTCGCGCATCTTTGCAGTGGACTCGGGCCAGACATAGAGCAACATCTGCACCGCACTGAGCCGAGGACTTTTTCCACTCCTGCACTCGACCAGGGACCGTGTTCAAGCGAGCCATCGGCGACTCGAGGTCGTTCTGGAGTGTCTCCCTGGGCCAGAGCGTTGAGTCGATGCGAGATGTGGTGACCTTCAGCCTTGCAAGATAGTCCACGACAGCTGCAACACGGGACTCCAGTCGGAAAACATTCATGGCAACTTCGTCGTTCACCGGAGAATTGACGGGGTCAAGGTTTGGTTCCAGCCGGCTAGTCTCTTCTTCAAAGTCTTGACAAAATTCTGCAAGGGCGATCACCGAGTCAAGGCAATGGTCGAATGGAAAAATCACAGTTGAAAATGATTGTTGAGTGTAAAGGTTTACCTTCAAGCATAAGGAACAGCTTCTTGGCAAGACCACTCAGGAAGGCCTCCAGATCATTTTTCTTCCCAAGAGCAGCTTTCAGATTGGTATTTTCTTGTTCAAGCTTGGTGAGTGAAGCTAACTTCTCGTCAACAAGCTTGATCTTCTCAGCTAGTTCAAGGTCTTTTTTCTGTTGGGCCTCCTTCACCTTACCTGCAAGTTACAGCAAGATCAGATTTTGAAACAAATAAAGGGAAAAAGCAGTCGTCGAGGTCTCACCAAACATACCTTTGGTCTCCTCCTTTGCCTTCGTCAGATTCTCCTGAACCAGCTTCAAATCCAGCTCGAGCTGAATGTGCTTGTTTTCCAGCTCAGTGTAGCGAGCCGCAAGGTCACGGGATCTCTGCGAAGAATCAATCGACTAAATGTCAAAGATAATTCACTTCCGAGTGGAAAAGGAAAACTCATGCGTTTCTAAGACTACAGCCGAATACAAGCATTCGACCGTAGTCTCGGGGACTACACCCAGTGGGTGCACTCAGCGTGCCCCCACTAATCCTATTGAAGACAGAGTCGACCAGTCGACCTCAAAAAAAACAAGATGTATTCTTTAAGACTGTAATCGACTGCAAGCAGTCGACCACAGTCTCGGGGACTACACCCTGTGGGCGCACTCAGCGTGCCCCCACCGGTTTGCGAAATCCAGTCGCCATAGTCGAATGACGGAAAGACTGAACTTATAAATCCTAAGGCCGACTGCCAGCAGTCAACCTCAGCCTTGGGGACTACACCCAGTGGGTGCACTCAGCGTGCCCCCACCGGTTTGCGAAATCCATTCGCCATAGTCGAATGACGGAAAGACTGAACTTATAAAGCCTAAGGCCGACTACTAGCAGTCGACCTTAGCCTTGGGGACTACACCCAGCGGGCGCACTCAGCGTGCCCCCGCTAACACGGAGGTTAAATCGACACACCCAGTGGGTGATTACTATAAATTCTAGAAAGAAAAGTTTTTGATAGCATATCCTAACAGAACAAGCGGTGGTCGACTGACCTGAACATTGCTTTGAAGGGCGGAACTGGCGTCGTAAGCTGCCTGGCTCGCATCCCGGATGGTCTTCAACTGCTCCATCATGATCCCTGCCTGGCGTATTGCCTCCTTCGCGGCGCCAGCTTGGTCCTCTGGGACGTGGTGCATCGTGAAGAGGGAGGGCTGCAGATCACTCGTCAGTGGATCTGCGAAGGACACAGTGTGTCGAGTGGTGTTCTCCTCCTCCGCGACCAGAGTCTCAGGCACCGTCACATCCTGGGGCACCCTGCCGGCAGACGCTTTCCTACTCCTTCTATGCTTCAGCGGTTCCTCATCTTCATCATCATCAGGGAGAGTGATAACAACATTGGATGGAGCTACAGAAAAGAATCAGAATTAGAGATCATGAGTCAGTCGACTAGAAACGGTGTTAAGAGTATAGTACCAGGTTTTGAGGTTGCTGCGTCCTCCATCTCATGGTCGTCAGCCCGGGCTGAGGTCTCAGAAGTAGCAGCACTGCAACTCCAAAGAATCAGTCGACTAACTCCAGTGCCAACCAGAGATAAAGTTCACACAAAACAAGAAGACTTAAGCAGCATGATTACCCTGATATGGTGGGGATGGACACCTTCATCTTCGGCAGGAGCTTGGTCGGCTTTGACGGGGCCGCCCTGGGCTGCTTCGACGCCTTTTCAGTCGGCGCCGGAGAGGTGGTCCGAGGGCGCTTGGTCGACTGTGTAACAGTCGCAACCCCCTTGCCACGTTCAGTCGCAGGGTCATGGACAAGCTTCGACCGCCTTTCCGAGCGCGGTGGTGCGACCTCCTCCTCCTCCTCTTCTTCGTCCTCATCATCATCATCATCATCGTCATCATCATCATCATCATCCTCAGCGGCGTCCGAGTCCCACTCCTCCTCCTGGCTCTCGCCCCCGCTCGCTTCTCCCTCCTCAGTCGGAGCCTGTGCTCCATTGGGCATCGAGTACAGCTCAGTGAGGACCTGATAGACATCAAGACAAAGATCAGTCGACCGATCGGCAGAGAAAACAGAAATAAATGTGACAAGAATACAATGGGAAGTGGAGCAGACATACCTTGTTTGGATCACTATGGTGGTCGAGTGGAGGAATCCTTCTGGCTCCACGAGGGTTATCCTTGTTCCCAGTGACAGCGGCCATCCACCTTTCCAGAGTGGCATCGTCGACTGCTTCGGGATTGACCCGAGTCTCATCCCCAGTCCCGCGGTACAACCACATGCAATGGCTCCGGAACTGAAGAGGCCGGATGCGACGCCTAAGAAAAACCTCCAGGAGATCCATACCCGTCACTCCCTCCCGAACTAACTGAACTACACGCTCCATCAGCATCTTCACGTCAGCTTTCTCCTCCATAATCACCTTCAGAGAGGAGGGCTTGTTCACTCGGCCCATGGTGAACTGAGGGAGTCCACTCGACTGCCCCGGCGTCGGCTGATCCTGGCAGTAGAACCAGGTCGACTGCCAGCCTCTGACTGACTCGGGAAATGTCATGGCTGGGAAGGTGCTCTTGTTCCTCACCTGGATCCCCAGACCCCCACACATTTGGACAACTTGCGTTTTTTCGTCGCCTGGGCTCGCCTTCTTCACGGTCTGAGAGCGACACGTGAATATGTGCTTGAACAAACCCCAATGCGGTCAACAACCCAGAAAACTCTCACACATGGACACAAACGCGGCAAGATAGGCGATAGAATTTGGGGTGAAGTGGTGGAGTTGCGCTCCAAAGAAGTTCAAGAAACCACGGAAGAAAACGCTCGGCGGCAAAGAAAATCCGCGGTCGACATGGGTAGCCAGAAGCATGCACTCACCCTCTTCCGGCTGGGGCTGCCACTCTTTCCCCGGAAGCCTTGCAGCTCCATGAGGGATCAGGCCCTCGTTGGCCATGTCGAGGAGATCCGTCTCCGTGATGGTCGATTGGATCCAATCTCCCTGGACCCAGCCTTTCGGCAGGCGAGATCTAGACGAAGACCCGCCGCGACTGGTGGATCTCCCCTTCGCCTTCTCCGTCGCCGACGCCTTCTTCGCGCGTTCCAGCGCCGCCGTCTTCTCCTTGACCATGGCTGCCGACGAGACGCGCGAGGAGAAGTTGTGCGGAGGCGAGAGCGAGCGCGTAGGGCGGAGACGAAGGGAGCAGGGAGAGAATGCTGAGGCACTGCTCAAAAAACCCTCGCCGGGCGCGTTTATAAGATCCCTTCCGAGTGGATGATAGGTGGGCCCGGTCGATCTAATCATATCCAGAAACAGTTGCGCGGACGTGATACGTGGCGAAAAAAGCGGCGCGGGGATCTAGGCGTATATGCTTTGTCCCATCCGAGCGCCGCGGTCCGCCCCGCTTCGCGCGCTTCCCCAAATTTCGTATCCCGCGGAATCCGCGAACGGCAGATCGGTCTGCCAGATGCGGGATTTCCTGCGATCCGTCGCTCGGAAATCGGCGAAGTCCAAAAGATCACTCGACGAAGGAAAAGAATGGATCGAGTCGACTGAAGAAAAGTTGCTCACTATCAACAAAGAGATTTTTTGGTTCAAAACAACGCACGGCCAGTATGCGAAGGTTAATCAGAAACAACATCAACTCCTTCATCACTCAAGCCTCAATCCATTCGGGGGCTAATGATGGAGTCATGTACCTAGGGTAGGGTCACAGACCTGATCTAAGTACCCTGCCCAAGGACACCCTTAGAAGAGATCGCCTTCCAGTCGACCTACGAGGGACTCACTCGACTGACTTGAAGGACTCGACCACGAAGACTCACTCGACCACCAGAAGGTCAAGAGGCACTTTGCACTGCAACAGTCTGTAATTGAGTAGACTTTATGATAGTAAAGACACTTTATGTGGGGCGTTACCAGTAAACCCTTCATTACGTGGGTTGGCTGGGGTCCTGGCACACTCTATATAAGCCACCCCCCTCCACAGGCAGAAGGGTTCGGCACCCTGTAATCCATATACACATAATCCACTCGACCGCCTCCGGGCTCCGAGACGTAGGGCTTTTACTTCCTCTGAGAAGGGCCTGAACTCGTACATCTCTTGTGTTTACAACCTCTCCATAGCTAGGACCTTGCCTCTCCATACCTACCCTCCACTCTACTGTCAGATTTAGATCCACGACAGCCGCCGCTGCCGCCTCCTCCTGCGTGCGCGCGCTGCCGCCGCCACCACTGGGACCGGAGTCCGAGTTGGACTCCGCCTCCGCCGCGCCTTGCCCCCTCCTCCAAGTCGCCGCCCCCGCCCCCTTTATATACGCCGCCACCCCCGCCCCCAACACCACACCATCACCGCAACCGCCGCCGCCCACGCTGGCCGCCGTCGCCGCAGCCCCGTGCTGCCGCCCCCGCGAGCCGCTGCCCCGCCGCTAACCTGCCTTGCCGGAGGTAGCCACTGGACTCCGCCGCCGGTTTTTTTAAAACCGTTCAGTTTTAAAAAAAACCCTAGATCCGTTTTTTTGGATTCACCGGTTTTTCTCGGTTCTTCTCGTTAGCGGACGTTTGTCCGTACATTCGTTTTAACGAACGGTTTTCGCCCGTTAGTTACAGCTAACGAACGCTCGTTCATTAGTCTGTTCGTGAGTTTTCTTTTATCGGATTTATTCCTCGATTTTTCTGATCGCGATTTATTCCTCGGAATCAGGCGATTCAAGCGCCTAGAGTTTCGTCCCAAAACCCTCTTTTCGTTTAACCAACTCAAACAAGTTTTTGCTACTGTAAAATTTGACCTAGTTTCAGATTAGTAAATGAAGCTTCTTTCTTTCGCCGTTTGAGTTTCGTTGCTCCGTTTGTTTTGATTCTTTTTGCGAACCAGAGTTCTTAAGTTGAAACTTCTGGTCAACCCTCTTTTATTTGAGTTTTGCTTATGCATCGTTGCTTGTTACTTATGTATGCTATTGTTTGCTTGCGATAGAACACCCGGAGTGCGAAGTGTGCTACTACAAGTCCCTAGGTTTCGCAGATCATCAGCAAGGCAAGTAACACTTTGATCATACCCCTTTATCACCCAGTTTTTATGCATTAGTTCCAATCCTCAAACATTGCATGATTAGGATGTCATTAACTTGTGGGTTGGGAAGTAGTTGATGAGGTAGAACCTATTGCCCTGTTACATTCAAACCCTTGGGAGTTACTCTACGGGTTGCTTATATTACTATGCTATGCTATGCTCGTAGACGTGGTTTGGGTTTGAGTGAAATCCATGACATATGTGAGTTTGTTAAATTAACGGTTCAACTTAAGGTGGCAATTTAATCAAACAACTGGGTGGATTGAGGCACCTGGAGTACCCAGTGTTGCCTGTATTTTTTTTGGAAATCCCGGAGTACCCGTGTGATCTTCCTATGGATCGCCACCCAGGCTCAAAGGGAACTGAGATGATTCATGCTAGAAACTTCCATGTGCAGCTACAAGCTATTATGGGCTCTAGCATAGTTGAGTAAGTTACATGAAGCTCTTGAAGATGCAGATCAGTAGGTAGTGGGATGTAGGTTTGGTATGGTCTTTCCGGAGTAGAGAGTTAACGTTTCTGAAAGACTGTGTCTCGGTCATCCGTTTCTCAAACACCCTGTAGTGCGAGAAATCCAACAGAGGCGATCGAGTTTTGTGGGGAAAAGTGCGCAAACCTCTGCAGAGTGTACAATCTAGTCATGGTTAGCCGTGTCCCCGGTTATGGACAATTCTTGAGTATCTAGTACTTGGGTTATCACAAGTATCTCATCATGTTTAACTAATATTGTTGGGTTGTTAATCACTTTAATTGCGATTGAGTTGGAGGAACCTTCTCAATGTTGTTCAACCACCATGCTGGTTAAATTAAAATATATTCCTTTGTTGTAGGGAAAAATTGGCTTTTCGCAAAACTGTAACCATAGAGCTTTCCACCAGCCGAATATGCATGTAGTGATAGCATTATTCTGTTCTTGCTCTACTGTGTTACTTTGCCAGCATATTCCATGTGCTGACCCGTTTTCGGGCTGCAACGTATTATGTTGCAGACTTTTCAGACGAGGAGTAAGGTACGTTAGGTCATTGTCGTGCAGCTCAGCTATGCCGTTGGAGTTGATGGACTCACTTTATCTTCCAAGCCTTCCGCTGTTATCGTATTAGATGGCCTTAAGCCATATTACTGTAATAAGTTCTCTCTTGAGACATTCGATGTAATAAGTGTGTGATTGCTACTCTGTTATAAATCCTTCGAGTACTGTGTGTGTCAGCATTACTGATCTAGGGATGACACTGAAGCACAGAAACTTGACAATCTGAGGTCGGGTCGCTACAAGATGGTATCAGAGCACACGCTGAGTGTAGGACACGACCACTAAGATAAACCCTAGGTCACCCTTCTCTTCTCATTTCTGACTCCTCTCCATTTTCTACTCTTTAGGATGACGGAGATGAAGAACAAGTTTGCACAGCCGGATGAAGACACACCTTTTGGACGCCACTTGAAGGAAGTCACTAGGTACTTGAACATTATAAGACAGAGCTATATACCTCCAGGATTGTCTCTCTGCATGGCATTCCGCAGTTGATATCTTCAGATCGTGGTAGCATCTTCACCTCTAAGTTCTAGGATTCTTTCCAGAAGGCCATGGGCACCCACATTCGCTTCAGCACAGCTTTTCATCCTCAAACTAGTGGCCAAGTCGAGCGAGTCAATCAAATTCTTGAAGATATGCTCAGGGCTTGTGTCATTTCTTTCGGTATGAAGTGGGAAGATTGTCTTCCATATGCTGAGTTATCCTACAATAACAGCTTCCAAGCGAGTTCAGGCAAGGCCCCATTCGAGATTCTCTATGGCAGGAAGTGTTGTACTCCTCTTAACTGGTCAGAGACTGGTGAACGCCAACTTCTTGGCAATGACTTGATCACAGAGGCTGAAGAAATGTGCAAAGTCATTCGTGAAAATCTCAAAGACGCGCAATCGCGCCAGGAGAGTTACTATGATAGCAGGCATCGTGACTTGGCTTTCGAGATCGGAGACCATGTCTACCTACGCGTCTCTCCAACAAAAGGTACTCGTCGCTTCGGTATCAAAGGAAGCTTGCCCCTAGATACGTGGGTCCTTTCAAGATCATGGGCAAAAGAGGAGATCTCGCCTATCAACTTGAGCTTCCATCCAACTTTGCAAACATGCACGACGTGTTTCATGTGTCTCAGCTTTGCAAGTGTTTCAAGACTCCTGACCGCACCATCAACTTTGAAGAGATTGATCTCCAAGAAGACCTGTCTTATCATGAGCATCCCGTTGCTATTCTTGAAGAAACTGAGCGCAAGACTCGCAACAAGTCTATCAAATTCCTAAAAGTTAAGTGGTCACATCATTCCGACCGTGAAGCCACCTGGGAACGCGAGGACCACCTTCGTTTCGAATATCCGGAGTTTTTCCAGTCCTAGATCTCGGGACGAGATCCTTTTGTAGTGGTGGAGTGTTGTAACGCCCCATATGTAACCTGCCATATTTGTATTCCAACTCTTGCCTTTTCCAGCACTAAGTTATGAGATTCCTCGTTGTTGGGTTTTTGTCTCCGTGTTTCTTTTGTCTTTGTCATGCATCTCATATCATGTCGTCATGTGCATCGCATTTGCATACGTGTTCGTCTCATGCATCCGAGCATTTTCCCCGTTGTCCGTTTTGCATTCCGGCGCTCCTATGCCCTCCGGTGTCCCCTTTTGCCTCTTTTCGTGTGAGGGTGCCAAACGTTCTCGGATTGGACCGAGACTTGCCAAGCGGCCTTTTTTACTACCGGTAGACCGCCTGTCAAGTTTCGTGCCATTTGGACTTCGTTTGATACTCCAACGGTTAACCGAGGAACCGAAAAGGCCTCGTGTGTGTTGCAGCCCAATACCTCTCCAAAGTGGCCCAAAACCCACCTAAACCCCCTCCATCATCTAGGTCGTTCGATCACGATCGCGTGGCTGAAAACCGTGCTCAATTTGGAGCCTCCTAGCTCCCTCTGTGTATAAAAAGGCATCTCCCCCGAAAATCCCGGATCAATCCACCCCTAACCCTAGCCCCGTTCCCCTCCGCGCGTCGACATGTCCGGTCCGTGCCAGACGTTTCGCGCCGCCGCTCCGCAGCCACTGGCAAGCCGCCACGTGTCCCACCGGCCGCCTCCCGCGCCCCGGCCCGCCTGACCCTGGGACGGGCCCCCGAGGCCCAGCAGCCCGACCGCGCCC
>NC_057809.1:323947767-323992622 GCF_018294505.1 Triticum aestivum
CGCCGCCGACCCCGACAGCAACCGCCGCCCACGCCGCCTCGCGTCGTCCGGAGCAGCGCCGCGCCGCCCCGACGATGGATCTGGCATTCCCCGCTCTGGCCACCCCTTCCCCTCGAAGATCCGGCGAGTTCATCAACTCCGGTGAACAGCTCCGTCGAACCTCTTAAAGCGCGCCGAAACCCTAGATCCAGATCTGGGAGGTTGACCTCGTTTTTTTGCCTAAGTCCTAGTATTTTTTAGCATATTTCATCGCATCATATCTTTGCATCCGTGGCTCCATTTTGGGCGTGTAGCATATCAAATTGTTTGTCTCAATGTGCACTTCATTTCATTCCATTGCACCATGTTCATTTGAGTTCATCTTGATGCCCTAAATGCTGTTGCAAGAGTGCTATGTGATGTTAGTTTTAGATTCTTAACAGATTATGGACTTTTGTCATTTTTGCCATGTTTAATGTGTGCCTCCTATGATCTTGAGCCCTACATGTGTTTTAATGTATGCCATGCCATCTTTAGAGGGGTGCATGCCATGTATTTTTGTGATCTTTGTGGTGACTAGCACAAGCATGCAAAGTAGCTCTCGTGATGTTGCTGATTTCAGGGACTTAGAATTCTTCTAAGTCTTTTCCCTGATAATATTTTTATGCCTTTTATTCATGTTGCTACCGAGTGACCCATGCCTCTTTTGAGCATGTTCAGTCAGGATGTTTTTGAGATATTGTTATTCTATATCCATCCATGTCTTTGTTTCCAATTATGGAGCACCCTAGCATGACTCAATCTTGCTCTACTTTTGCTATAAAATGTTCCTGGCAGATTGTTTACGTGTTAATCAATTTTGCCGAGGTTGTTGTAGTTGATCCATGCATGCTATGAGAGTGTTATTGCCATGGTTAGCTTATTTATCATGTCTTCTTGTTGGGTCTATGCTTAGTTTTTCATGCAATGCCTTGTGGTGAGTGCATCGAGCTCGTAAACATGCCTACGTAACTCTGTTTTGCCATGTTCCAGTTTTCTGCTAAGTCTGAATCTGTTAATGAGACTTGCTATGTTCACATGGTTGCCATTGTATTTTCTGGTCCCTTTTGGCTTATGGTCAATAAGGGACTTTTGTTATATGCTTTGTGTAGTTTCATGCCATGCCTTGCTTTGCCATGATATGTTCCTGTAGCATGTAGTTATCTTGCTCTAAACTTTGCTTCCTAATGTTAAATACCGACATGTCGTTATTTTCACCAAGTCTGTGAACCTGATATCTTTTGCACTTTTGCCATGATTGTTTGAACTTGCTACTTTGTGAATTAGCCGTAGCTTAGTGTTCATCTTTTGTCAAGCATCTTGAGTGGATCACTGTCATGTGCTTTGTTGCTATGTTAGAGTGCATTAGCTTATTTTTCTTGATGCATTTAGATGGCCTCGTGTTGTTAATCGCAGCTTTGTGCCATTATTGTTTTGCTTGCCATTTGCAAACCGTGCATCCAATTCCGGTGTTCTTTATATTGATTTCGACCGAAATTACCTCATCTTTCCAGCGGCACTCTTGGTTTGCCAAGTTGAGGCCTGGTTCAATCTTTCCCTTCCGAAGCATGCATATGCATTCCATATCACATCCCGCATATCATGCCATGTTTTGCATCATGTTGCTTGCGCATTGCACCGTGGTTGATTGTGTCTCCCTTTGCTTGTGTTCTTGCTTTGGGTAGAGCCGGGAGACGAGTACATGATCGAGGAACCCGTTGAGAACGTTTATGAGGATCAAGCTTACGTCAACTCGGAGAACTTTGCAGGCGAGATGACCATACCCTCGAAATCACTTCTATCTTTGCTTGCTAGTTGCTCGCTCTATTGCTATGCCTATGCTCGATACTTACCACATGCTTTACCATGCCTCCCATATTGCCATGTCAAGCCTCTAACCCACCTTGTCCTAGCAAACCGTTGTTTGGCTATGTTACCACTTTGCTCAGCCCATCTTATAGCGTTGCTAGTTGCAGGTGAAGATTGGAGTTTGTTCCTTGTTGGAACATGTTTATTATTGGGATATCATTATTATATCTTGTTTACTTTAATGCACCTATATACTTGGTAAAGGGTGGAAGGCTTGGCCTTATGCCTGGTGTTTTGTTCCACTCTTGCCGCCCTAGTTTCCGTCATACTGGTGTTATGTTCCTTGATTTTGCGTTCCTTACGTGGTTGGGTTATAATGGGAACCCCTTGACAGTTCGCCTTGAATAAAACTCCTCCAGCAAGGCCCAACCTTGGTTTTACCATTTCTCACCTAGCCCCTTTTCCCTTGGGTTCTGCGGACTCAAGGGTCATCTTTATTTTAAACCCCCTGGGCCAGTGCTTCTCTGAGTGTTGGTCCAAACTAGAGCCCTTTGCAGCGCCCCCTCGGGGAAACTCGAGGTTTGGTTTTAGTTGTATGGAGCGCTCATCCAGTGTGCCCTGAGAACGAGATATGTGCAGCTCCTATCGCGATTTGTCGGCTCATTCGGGCGGCTTTGCTGGTTTAGTTTTACCATTGTCGAGATGTCTTGTAACTGGGATTCCGAGTCTGATCGGGTTGTCTTGGGAGAAGGAATATCCTTCATTGACCGTGAGAGCTTGTGATGGGCTAAGTTGGGACACCCCTGCAGGGTTTTGAACTTTTGAAATTCATGCCCGCGGTTATGGGCAGATGGGAATTTGTTAATGTCCGGTTGTAGAAAACCTGAAACTTAACTTAATTAAAATGGATCAACAACGTGTGTAGCTGTGATGGTCTCCTTTCAGCGGAGTCCGGGAAGAGAACACGGCCTCGGGTTATGCTTGAACATAAGTAGTCTAGGATCACTTCTTGATCATACATTCTCAAATGTGCTTTGCCTTCTCTTATCGCTCTCATTTGCGTATGTTAGTCACCATATATGCTAGTGCTTGCTGCAGCTCCATCTCATGCCTTTTCCCTACCTATAAGCTTAAATAGTCTTGATCGCGAGGGTGTGAGATTGCTGAGTCCCCGTGACTCACAGATTACTTCAAAAACCAGATGCAGGTGTCGATGATACCATTCAAGAAGATGCTACTGAGCTCAAGTGGGAGTTCAATGAGGACTCACGACGTTACTACGTTTCCTTTCCAGACGATCAGTAGTGGAGCCCAGTTGGGGCGATCGGGGACTTTATGCATTTGGGGTTGCCTTTATTTTGGTTCCGTAGTCGAACCTTGATTGTATCTTGTCACAGCCCCAGTTCAGCCCTTGCTTGTCTTTGCATCATCATCTTGCATCATGATTAAATTCCATTAAAATTTGAAATGGGGATTGCCTAAACCCTAGCATTAAAGGAATTAACTAGGTTCAAACTTAAAACTTTTCAATGAACCCAAAATGCCCTTCATAAATGTCCACCATCTTTGGTCCTGGCTAAACCCTCTGCCAAAATGGTTTCATATTTTTGGAGGCTATTATGGATTTTTGAATTAAATTATAAGTATTTGAATTTGGACATTTAAATTCTATTAACTATTTTAAATGTTCAAATAATCTTGAAAACATTTGAGGGCTATTGGAAATAGTTTCAAAAGTGCCCACAATTATTTTCAGGATTTTACAAAATGAATTAGTATTTTTACTAATTCAAAACAGAAAAGAAAAAAAATAGAAAACAGAAACTAAATTAAGAGAGAGAGAGAGAGAGAGTAACCTCACCTGCAGCCCACCTGGCCGGCCCAGCTGGCAGCCCAGCCCACCGAGGGCAGGGGCGTCTTCTTCCTCCTGCCAGAAGGCAGAGGAGAAGACAGCCACGGCGCTGCGGCGTGCCACGCCGGCAGCTGCCTGCCTGGCTGCCCCCTCGTCGCCCTGGACATCTCCAACGCCACCACGCACGCCCCTGGAACCCCCTCGCACTCTCCCTCGCTCATCCCCCTCCTCCGTTTCTCTTACGCACAACCGCCGAGCGTAGCCGTCGCCGCCGACGCGCACCGCCATGGGCACCGGCCACCCCACGCCTCACCGACGCGCCCAAAGGCTCCGCCACTTCATTCTCTACCTCCTCGATGAGCCACGAGGCCCCGGACGCGCTGCAACACCACCGCCGCCGCCGCCCTCTTCGTTCGGCCACCGAGATCGCCGCTGACCTCTCGTCACCACCAGCCCCTCCCCGATCTCGCTGAGGCCACCTCTGAACCCGCAGTGAGGTCCTCTATCGATCCCCCCTACTCCCATGCACACTAGCTCATCGTAGCCCTCGTTTCCGTCGAGACCGAGACCTGACCGGCGCCGGACTTGTCGCCGTCGTTGTTTTGGTATGCCTCCATCCAAACCAAGCGTGTCACTGCACTTAGTGCACCCCCAGGAGCACGTTTCACCCACCGGCTCCTCCTCCCATGCACCACAACGCCAAACCCGTAGGTGCCCGAACTCCGGCCGCCGCTCGACTTGACGCCGTCGTCGACTCCGGCCACCCCAGGCCCGGATACTACCACCAGGCGACGCGCTGCAACGCCAGCTACCCGTGGAGACCAACCACGGCTCAAACCGCGGCCTGTACGCGAAACCCGAGCAACTCCGGCGAGTTGCCGCCACGGTTTTGGTCACCGCCGGCAGAACTCCGGTGACTCCGACGTGGCACACTTAGTTAACACTAATGACGCCATTAGCTAATCACTATGCCACTAACGGATGGGCCCCACGCGCTAATTAACCCCAGGATTTATTCCCTATTTAACTTAGACTAAACCACCGGGCCCACACATCAGGTTGACTTTGCTGACGTGGCCTTTGACCGGTCCCACCTGTCATTGACTCAAGCCAGCACCGTGTCACTGACCAGTAGGCCCCACTGGTCAGGTTCGACCTGGCCAGCCACAGTTGACCTGATGACATCATTCTGACGTCAGGTTGACGCAGTAATGCTTTCTGGATTTTAAATAAATTAGAAATGATTTATTTAATTCAGAAAATGTCCAAAACTTCCAAAAATCATAGAAAATCAACCGTAGCTCCAAATGAAATAAATTATATATGAAAAATTATCAGAAAAATTCAAGGAATCCATCTGTGCCACTTTAATGCATGTTAGATCAACTTATACCTGCTGATCAGGTCAAATAAATTAAATGGCATTTGAATTTCACATATGGAGTTTGAATTTGAACCTAGGGTTCAAACCAACTCCATTTAACATGTTGCTAGTTGCATTAGCTCAAAATACATTCATATTGCCAAGTCATAGCATGCATCATATTGTTGCATATCGTCATGTGTTGATTGAGTTCTTTCTCAGTTGCCGGTGTTTGTCCC
This sequence comes from Triticum aestivum, assembly GCF_018294505.1. NCBI lineage: Eukaryota > Viridiplantae > Streptophyta > Magnoliopsida > Poales > Poaceae > Triticum > Triticum aestivum. The sequence goes on from NC_057809.1 coordinate 323,953,049, forward strand.
CTCTCGGTAGATGATGCTCCAACACTGTGATTGTTGACTCAATGTTATCTTCAGAAGTGCCAGGCAAGCAAAACCCCTTTGTTCATTCCGATACAATCCCACTCTCTCGCTCCTGCTCTCTTTTACTGCATTAGGACGACAACGATTCAACTGTTACTTGCTGCGGTAGTTGAGCCCCTTATCCTCTGCATGACCTGTCATTGCCACAGTAAATAGATGAAACCCACTAGTATGAGTAGGAGTTGTTTGAGCCCTGATGTGTCTACTCATTCATTCTTGTTTGTCATGCCTGCTATTGCATAGAGTTATGTCAGGTCTGATTCATCGGGGATGAATCGGAGGTGTGTAAACATGTCCTACAGTGTGCGAGCTAAGTGTGTGAACACGATTTGGTAAAGGTAGCGGTGAGAGGCCATGTAGGAGTACATGGTGGGTTGTCTCATTGAAACCGTCCTCAGGAACTAAGTTCTGTGTTTGTGATCCATGAAACAGTTACTACCACGCATTGGGCCCGAAACCAATGGACCCTCTCGGCTTCTTGATCACCCTTGTCCTCTGTCCAGGAGTTGCAAATAGTTTCTGGTATTTGTAGGTTATGTGTTGGCGGGCGTGCGTAGCGCTGACCCTAGGGGTGGGCTATGTTGCGGTAGATACACCATGGCACGGTGTATCGGGCGCCCGTTTGGTGTCCCGAGAACCCTGTTCACATCGCTCGGGGCCGTATGTGGAAACCTCGGCCGGACTCCCTGCGGATGGAACCTGGATAGGCGATAAACCTGGACTAGAGAATTGAGTGTTTAGGTAGGCCGTGGCCGACACCCTCGTTGGGCTTCCGCTTGAAGGTTGCCGAGTACATGTCGTGTAAACGGCGGTAAGTGGTGAGAGCATGTGTGAAGAAGTACACCCCTGCAGGGTTAACATCATCTATTCGAATAGCCGTGTCTGCGGTAATGGACTTCTGGGTTGCCTATAACAGTTCATAGACAACTGAAAGTGGATACTCTAACACTCGCAAGATAAGTGTGAGTGCTGTGGATGGCCTTCTCGTAGGGAGATGAGAGCGGATCCATGGTGGTGTATTGAATGGTGAATATGTGGACTCGTGTGCGCCACCTCAAAAGAGTTGCTTGCAGTCGTAGTTCAGGTTAGCCACTGAGTCAAAGCTGGCTTGCTGCAGTTAAACTCCACCACCCCCTTTACTGATACTGATGCATATGTAGATAGTTCTGATGTAAGTCTTGCTGGGTACATTTGTACTCACGTTTGCTTAATTTATGTTTTGCAGAGAGACTTCAGTCTCGGTAGTAATTTCGCGTGGACTTCGACGTTTAGCTTGATACCTCAGCTACGATCTTGTGCCCTCGGCAGGATCTGGTAGATAGTCAGGCTTCTCAGCCTTTTCCATTTGTAGATGTCTGTACTCAGACATGTTAAGCTTCCGCATGTGCTTGTTGCTTGTATGCTCTGTATGTTGGGTCATAAGACCCATGTTTGTAATATCTCGCTCCTCGGAGCCTAATGAATAAATACTTTGAGTCGTAGAGTTATGTTGTGATGCCATGTTGTATTTACACATATCGAGCATATTGTGTGTATGATTGAAATGCTTGGTATGTGTGGGATCCGACAATCTAGTTGTTTATCCTTGGCAGCCTCTCTTATGGGGAAATGTAGTCTAGTGCTTCCTTGAGCCATAGTAGTCCGCTACAGCCCGGTTCACCGGAGTCCTGCTAGCCCAGCACTAATGCTCAGATCACTTGACTGGCCGGCATGTGTTTCACTTTGTTCCTATGTCTGTCCCTTCGGGGAAATGTCACGCGGTGACATCCGGAGTCCTGCCTAGCCTGCTACAGCCCGGGTCCCCGGAGTCCTATTAGCCCAGTGCTACAACCCGGATTCACACGCTGCTGATCGACATGCTCGATGTGATTCATGTATGCCTGTCCCCATAGGTTAGTGCCGCTTTGGGTTCACGACTAGCCATGTCGGCCCGGGTTCTCTATCATATGGATGCTAGCGACATTATCATATACATGAGCCAAAAGGCGCAAACGGACCCGGGCCATGGTAAGGCGACACCCGTGGGAATACCGTGCGTGAGGCCGCAAAGTGATATGAGGTGTTACCGGTTAGATCGATGTGACTTGGAATCAGGGTCCTGACAGCTTTGGTATCAGAGCCTGACTGCCTGTAGGTTTACCAAGCCATACCAGTCGAAGTTGTGTCTAGAAATGCTTTAGTTATGTAGGGGAATTGATTGTGGAAGGAACGTAAGGCTCTTTTTACTCCTTTACCTTATGCCCTCTGATCTGAGTCATTCTCTTCTCATTCTACGTGGGTTAAGAAACTAGGCCTTCTCATCTATCTATCAGGATGACGTGTTACTAAACCCTAGTTGCCTAGGATTGTTGGATTCATGCCGCAGTTCAGTTTCCAGTACTTCCGTGTGTTCATAATTGGTCTCGGAACCTTGATATTGTGATTCTGAGTGGCTATGCCACCATTTTTGTAGCATGTCTCCAATCTTTGTGAGCATTTACAGCCGTTATGTTGTCCGAGTCATCCCAGGTTTCTAAGTAGTCTGATGCATTTGCAAACCCCTTCCTCCTGTTCCTGCTGTCCATTTGGGCCAGATTAATCACACTACCGGTGAGTTGAGGTACTCTATTGCCTCAACAGATGTTGGAGCTATTATTATGACCCTAGGTGTTTTAGGGAGTCACCTAGTAATCTAGCCATGATTTGTGTTCCGGTGTGATGATTTTGGCCACCATTCTCGAAAGCATCCCGTGATGCCAATTAGTAGTAGGTATTCTACTCCTGGGTTTTTGAACCCGAGATTCACCCTACTTCGTGTTGTTAGTATTTTCTAGTTCCCTTAGGATATTAGTAACCTTTGCGATAGTCCTCGAGGTTCGTGGTACATCCTTCTTCCAATTATCATGAGCCATTCTTGGCAGGAGTTCTTTTGAACCAAAAGGTCATGACAGAGTGCTTCTGATGAGTTCTCCATTCTATGTTGTGACTCTGCCAACCCTACCTTTCTGCATGGGTTATCCAGAAGAAATATGTTGAACTCTTTCGACATACTAATCTATGCATCCACAACTCAGAAAGATATATGTTCTTTTGAACCGTCTCTCTTTAGTTGTATTCTGACCTCTGTCTATCATTTGATACTCAAGAGTATGCGTGCATTCGCTGTCAATGCCTATTATTCTTGTGGTCCGTCAAGCCATTCTATTCGGAATGAAGAGGAGAAAAAACTCTAGTACCCTGTCCACTTCGAGGATTGGGTCAAAGCAATTGTATTCCGCGGATCAAAATGCCAATCCAGCTTTTGCTCCGCTCTACCTTGGAGTGTTACCATCTTTATGTTAAGAGTGTCATGAGAATTGCACCTTCTCTTATGAATTCTTGACACAGTGATACTTCTTGCCATCATTGTTCATTCCTCGGTTCTCGTGTTATTGTAACCGGAATGCCGGCAAGTGAGTCGTGATGTGTGAAATCAATACTCCTAGCAACTCCATTGCTTGGTAGTTAATGGACAATATTCTCATTCTTAGCGTGTTGGTTATTGAATCATCATTCTAAGATAGATTGTGCTACCTAGTCCTTATTTCCTGGTGCACTTTTCGATCAACGAGTTAGGATTTTGCCAAACCCTTGCTCTATCGATCATATCGTCTTGCCCTGAAAAGCAAGATTGATCTCGAGCTTAGTATCATATTAGTGGTTCGTGATGTTCCGATTATCTTCTCGGAAGTATTACCTGGTTGTCACCTGACCGCTATGTTGAGTTCGTGATCATGTTGGTTTTCCTCCAACCACCCATTCTCCAAGAATCTGTGTTGGATACCCCTGATCTAGTTGGTTAAGCTGAACAACAACTTGGAGAGTTGGAAGATAAAAGGCTTTGCCGAATTTGGTTCTTCCTGAAGGGATATTTTTGTGTTGTGTGTGTGTTGAAGAAAGGTGATATCTTCACCAATTGGTCCTCATGATCAGTTGTTGGATCTATTGTCTTGTCAAAACTTTGACTTGAGTATGGGTTATCGTGAAGTCAAATCAGAACCAACGATGTTCGTAGTGTTGTCTTACTCGTGGTTGATCCCTCGAGCATACACCATTACATCTTTGGTCTGACCAATGTTAGCACCGTGTTCACATGATGGTGGAAGTCCAGTGATATGGAAATTCTGATGAGTTGTTGTTGAGCCCGTCAGCAACATTTTGTCTCCCCCATGATTCATGACTGAACATCAACCTAGTGTTGGAAACTTTATAAGCATTGCCCTCATGTCCCGATCATGAAGCATATGTTCGGTTGAAAGATGTGACTTCCTCTAATTCATGTGCATCTGATGTAAGTTGCCGCCGTGAATATTAGAAAGGTTTGTTTTGTTTCCCTTGGAATCAGCCCAAATTAGTCACGCATATGTGCGAAGTACTCTATGGTTTGATAGGTTGGCCGCCTCCATTCTGTATGTGTTCCTAGCACACCAAGCCACTGATTGATTTGTTCAAGGAAGAGAAGTCTATGCTTGGGATCTAATCCATGGACTGGCGTAATGACTTTGTTATCCTCAATGATGGTTCCCAACCTGAACTTGGTAGTATTTTATTATAAGACTACCACGTGGTCACGCTTGTCTCGGACAACGTGTTCACATGCTTGTAGCAGAACCCGCTCATGTTTTGGAGCTTGCTACCAAGTTCATCTCCCGAGAATCTCGCAATGCCATCTCGTTGGTTTGTGTTGCAAACTTTCCTTTTCCGGACATGCTATCTGGAATACCCTATTACCAACCAGATCTGAATCTCAGGCAGGTATGATGGTTGGAAAATTCCCAGCATTTGCATTTTGTTCCCAGCTTGCACCGTCATTGTGCCATTCTACTTTGGGTCCCTCCATATCCAGTGATAAGCAAAAATCATCCATTGCGTTGTCTTCAACAAGGTAGTCCACATCGTCCATCCTAGTCCGGGTATGCCATTTCTTCGAGCTCTTTCAAAGGATCGTTGTGATTGCCTTAGGATGGCATAAAGAATTTCAATGATCTTTGTATCAAAAGTAATTCTTTTTGCCACTTAAGGGATTAGTTTTTCGAGTCACCTTCCCTGAGGTGCCCCGTTACGGGATCATGGCAATTATTTCCTCGCCACCTTGGCAACATCCACCATCTTTCTAAGCGTGGAATTGTTGCCCACCCAATCAAACCCCGTCGCTTGTTCTTCCATCCCTCTCGATGTGTTCTCTGTCTCAACTCGAGAGATGTTACTATGTCTCATCCCGTGAGTTGATCGTGAGTTGCTCGATCTTCTAGGAGATCGTTTCTTGTAGAATCTCTTTTCGTTGTCATCGAGTTGAATGAAGATCTCGAAAGCAAAGACGTCAAGATCAATTTGAAGCAATGAACCAACATCTTCGAGAAGCCTAATTGGATCATGAAGATTGTGTTAGTTTGTGTTCCCCTTTGACCTCTTACCTCACGTCTTGAATCTTGGGACGAGATTCTTGTTTAGTGGGGGTGAGCTGTCACAGCCCCAGTTCAGCCCTTGCTTGTCTTTGCATCATCATCTTGCATCATGATTAAATTCCATTAAAATTTGAAATGGGGATTGCCTAAACCCTAGCATTAAAGGAATTAACTGGGTTCAAACTTAAAACTTTTCAATGAACCCAAAATGCCCTTCATAAATGTCCACCATCTTTGGTCCTGGCTAAACCCTCTGCCAAAAATGGTTTCATATTTTTGGAGGCTATTATGGATTTTTGAATTAAATCATAAGTATTTGAATTTGGACATTTAAATTCTATTAACTATTTTAAATGTCCAAATAATCTTGAAAATGTTTGAGGGCTATTGGAATAGTTTCAAAAGTGCCCACAATTATTTTCAAGATTTTATAAAATGAATTAGTATTTTTACTAATTCAAAACAGAAAAGAAAAAAATAGAAAACAGAAACTAAATTAAGAGAGAGAGAGAGAGAAAGTAACCTCACCTGCAGCCCACCTGGCCGGCCCAGCTGGCAGCCCAGCCAACTGGCCCAGCCCACCGAGGGCAGGGGCGTCTTCTTCCTCCTGCCAGAAGGCAGAGGAGAAGACAGCCACGGCGCCGCGGCGTGCCACGCCGGCAGCTACCTGCCTGGCTGCCCCCTCGTCGCCCTGGACATCTCCAACGCCACCACGCACGCCCCTGGAACCCCCTCGCACTCTCCCTCGCTCATCCCCCTCCTCCGTTTCTCTTACGCACAACCGCCGAGCATAGCCGTCGCCGCCGACGCGCACCGCCGTGGCCACCGGCCACCCCACGCCTCACCGACGCGCCCAGAGGCTCCGCCACTTCGTTCTCTACCTCCTCGATGAGCCACGAGGCCCCGGACGCGCTGCAACACCGCCACCGCTGCTGCCCTCTTCGTTCAGCCACCGAGATCGCCGGCGACCTCTCGTCACCACCAGCCCCTCCCCGATCTCGCCGAGGCCACCTCTGATCTCGCGGTGAGCTCCTCTATCGATCCCCTACTCCCATGCCCACTAGCTCATCGTAGCCCTTGTTTCCGTCGAGACCGAGACCTCACCGGCGTCGGACTTGTCGCCGCCGTCATTTTAGTACACCTCCGTCCAAACCGAGCGCGTCACTGCACTTAGTGCACCCCCAGGAGCACGTTTCACCCACCGGCTCCTGCTCCCATGCACCACAACGCCAAACCCGCAGGTGCCCGAACTCCAGCCGCCACTCGACTTGACGCCGTCGTCGACTCCGGCCACCCCAGGCCCGGCTACTGCCACCAGGCGACGCGCTGCAATGCCAGCTACCCGTAGAGACCAACCGTGGCTCAAACCGCGGCCTGTACGCGAAACCCAAGCAACACCGGCGAGTTGCCGCCACGGTTTTGGTCGCCGCCGGCCGAACTCCGGTGACTCCGACGTGGCACACTTAGTTAACACTAATGACGCCATTAGCTAATCACTATGCCACTAACGGATGGGCCCCACACGCTAATTAACCCCAGGAGTTATTCCCTGTTTAACTTAGACTAAACCACCAGGCCCACACGTCAGGTTGACTTTGCCGACGTGGCCTTTGACCGGTCCCACCTGTCATTGACTCGAGCCAGCACTGTGTCACTGACTAGTAGGCCCCACTGGTCAGGTTTGACCTGGCCAGCCACAGTTGGCCTGATGACATCATTCTGACGTCAGGCTGACGCAGTAATGCTTTCTAGATTTTAAATAAATTAGAAATGATTTATTTAATTCAGAAAATGTCCAAAACTTCCAAAAATCATAGAAAATCAACCGTAGCTCCAAATGAAATAAATTATATATGAAAAATTATCAGAACAATTCAAGGAATCCATCTGTGCCACTTTAATGCATGTTAGATCAACTTATACCTGCTGATCAGGTCAAACCAATTAAATGGCATTTGAATTTCACATATGGAGTTTGAATTTGAACCTAGGGTTCAAACCAACTCCATTTAACATGTTGCTAGTTGCATTATCTCAAAATACATTCATATTGCCATGTCATAGCATGCATCATATTGTTGCATATCGTCATGTGTTGATTGAGTTTTTTCTCAGTTGCCGGTGTTTGTCCCCTCTCGATAGACGATGCTCCGACGCTGTGATCGTTGACACTGATGAAGACTCAACGTTATCTTCAGAAGTGCCAGGCAAGCAAAACCCCTTTGTTCATTCTGATACAATCCCACTCTCTTGCTCCTGCTCTCTTTTACTGCATTAGGACAAAAACGATTCAACTGTTACTTGCTGCGGTAGTTGAGCCCCTTATCCTCTGCATGACCTGTTATTGCCACAGTAAATAGATGAAACCCACTAGTATGAGTAGGAGTTGTTTGAGCCCTGATGTGTCTACTCATTCATTCTTGTTTTTCATGCCTGCTATTGCATAGAGTTGTGTCAGGTCTGATTCATCGGGGATGAATCGGAGGTGTGTAAACATGTCCTACAGTGTGTGAGCTAAGTGTGCGAACACGATTTGGTAAAGGTAGTGGTGAGAGGCCATTTAGGAGTACATGGTGGGTTGTCTCATTGAAACCGCCTTCCGGAACTGAATTCTGTGTTTGTGATCCATGAAACAGTTACTACCAGGCATTGTTCCCGAAACCAATGGACCCTCTCGGCTTCTTGATCACCCTTGTCCTTTGTCCAGGAGTTGCAAATAGTTTCTGGTGTTTGTAGGTTATGTGTTGGCGGCCGTGCGTAGCGCTGTCCCTAGGGGTGGGCTATGTTGCGGTAGATACACCGTGGCACGGTGTACCAGGCGCCCGTTTGGTGTCCTGGGAACCCTGTTCACATTGTTCGGGGCCGTATGTGGAAACCTCGGCCGGACTCCCTGCGGATGGAACCTGGATAGGCGATAAACCTGGACTAGAGACTTGAGTGTTTAGGTAGGCCGTGGCCGACACCCTCGTTGGGCTTCCGCTTGAAGGTTGCCGAGTACATGTCGTGTAAACGGCGGTAAGTGGTGAGAGCATGTGTGAAGAAGTACACCCCTGCAGGGTTAACATCATCTATTCGAATAGCCGTGTCCGCGGTAATGGACTTCTGGGTTGCCTATAACAGTTCATAGACAAGTGAAAGTGGATACTCTAACACTCGCAAGATAAGTGTGAGTGCTATGGATGGCCTTCTCATAGGGAGATGAGAGCGTATCCATGGTGGTGTATTGAATGGTGAATATGTGGACTCGTGTGCGCCACCTCAAAAGAGTTGCTTGCAGTCGTAGTTCAGGTTAGCCACTGAGTCAAAGCTGGCTTGCTGTAGTTAAACTCCACCACCCCCTTTACTGATACTGATGCATATGTAGATAGTTCTGATGTAAGTCTTGCTGGGTACATTTGTACTCACGTTTGCTTAATTTATGTTTTGCAGAGAGACTTCAGTCTCACTAGTAATTTCGCATGGACTTCGATGTTTAGCTTGATACCTCAGCTACGATCTTGTGCCCTCGGCAGGATCTGGTAGATAGTCAGGCTTCTCAGCCTTTTCCATTTGTAGATGTCTGTACTCAGACATGTTAAGCTTCTGCATGTGCTTATTGCTTGTATGCTCTGTATGTTGGGTCATAAGACCCATGTTTGTAATATCTCGCTCCTTGGAGCCTAATGAATAAATACTTTGAGTCGTAGAGTTATGTTGTGATGCCATGTTGTATTTACACATATCAAGCATATTGTGTGTATGATTGAAATGCTTGGTATGTGTGGGATCCGACAATCTAGTTGTTTATCCTTGGCAGCCTCTCTTATGGGGAAATATAGTCTAGTGCTTCCTTGAGCCATAGTAGTCCGCTACAGCCCGGTTCACCGGAGTCCTGCTAGCCCAGCACTACTGCTCAGATCACTTGACTGGCTGGCATGTGTTTCACTTCGTTCCTGTGTCTGTCCCTTCAGGGAAATGTCACGCGGTGACATCCGGAGTCCTGCCTAGCCTGCTACAGCCCGGGTCCCCAGAGTCCTATTAGCCCAGTGATTCACACACTGCTGACCGACATGCTCGATGTGATTCATGTATGCCTGTGCACATAGGTTAGTGCCGCTTTGGGTTCACGACTAGCCATGTCGGCCCGGGTTCTCTGTCATATGGATGCTAGCGACATTATCATATACGTGAGCCAAAAGGTGCAAACGGACCCGGGCCATGGTAAGGCGACACCCGTGGGAATACCGTGCGTTAGGCCGCAAAGTGATATGAGGTGTTACCGGCTAGATCGATGTGACTTGGAATCGGGGTCCTGACATATCTGGATGATTGTAATGATATATTTATGTTATTGTGTGACGTGGCGATTGTAAGCCAACTATGTACCTCTTTTCTTATTCAGTACATGGGATGTGTAAAGAATACCCCTCTTGCGACATTGCCTACAATGCGGTTATGCTTCTAAGTCGTGCTCCGACACGTGGGAGATATAGCCACATCGTGGGTGTTACACAAATGTTGCACTCTCTTCGTTTGAGTTGAAGCCTTATGCTCCTTGGATTATGAAATTCCTCAGAACAAGGTCTTCACTCAACTACCAGGCTGATTTTCAGAATCACCTTAGCTACCTACCCCCAATTGAAGTCCTCAAGCAGACTTATACCTCTGCTGATGAAAAGGGCAAGGCACCTCTGGTCATTGATGAAGGCATTCGTCCATTGGATGGTCAGTTTCGCAAAGCTGCATCTTACTCCACCAATGATGACTCTACCACTCATGATTCTGCTGCCAATGCACCCAAGTCTACTCCTCAAGCCACAACTCCGCATGTGATGACTGACCGTGACCTGCTTCTTAGTCTTCACTAGAAGGTGGATCGAAACCATAAATGGGTTAAGCGTCAGTTTGGTTCTATTCTTCACAACATGACTGCTACTCATAATGCAGTGAAAAAACCATTACTACCTCCATGAAGTTTTCAGTCGCACCTGAGATGTCCTATCACATCTGTATGGTGAAGAAGATCTGAAGAAAATGGGTCTCAAGGAAGATTTTGATTGGTCTGCACCTCAACCAACGAAATTCAAGAAGGTCAAGGTTCCTTCTTTGGTGACCAGCTCATATTCTTCATCGCATGAAGCCGACGAGTATGAAGACTTGGACGACAGTGCAGCAGACCCTACAATGACAAACGACCCCAACAACGCTGGTGCTCCTCCATCAACTTGATATTCTTCAGGGGTGTTAGTCCTCATTTTCAACCCTTTTGGTCATTAGATGACAAAGGGGGAGACATTTGAGTTAATCTTCAAGCGGGTCTACCTATATGGGCGTTTTTTCTCTAAGTTACAACTCTCGTTCTTTTGAAGACTTTGCTGGATCGAGTTGTAATCTTAAACTCTATGGTGGCCTGATACTTTTGATATGTTTTTCTACATGCTTATTCCTCATTAATGTTAATGCACGCATGCTGAATTACATCATTCACCATATTTCATCATGCATTTCAAATTCTTCATATTATATGTTAAATGTGTGTATGAATTACAAGATATAGGGGGAGATCTCCATGATACTACTCTTCAAAGTGTGCATTGCTTCAAAAGCAAATTCCTCACTATGCACATCTTCAGGGGGAGTTCTTCTATATCTTGCAATCAAATTCCTCAATTCCAGTATTTACACTTCATATATTTATCCTCATTGAAAACTTAACCTATATTGTCATCAATCACTAAAAAGGGGGAGCTTGTAAGTGCATCTAGTGCCCCTTAGTGATTTTGGTGTATTGAAGACTTATAGGTTAAGGGACTGATGCGTTTGTGAGTGTACACAGGTCTATAAGTCTATGAGGAGTTTGATATTTACAGTGAAAGTTGACCCCTAAAAATGTAGTTCTTCGGTTGAAGACTTTCTGAAGACTTTGAAAGTGAAGAAATTGGTGTGACCTTGAAGACTTGGTATTCATTCGAGGAACATGGAGCGTGAAGAATTTTGTTTTCGTAGTTTCATTTTCTCTTTCTTGAGTCATAGGAAACACCGTACTGTTAAAGGGGGTCGAGGAAATACTAAGGAAAAATTTCCATGTGATGCTCAACTCAAAATCCTACACCTACCCATCCCTTCGAGTGAAGCCATTGCAAATCTCATACAGTTCAGCCATATTCTCCAGTGACAGAGACGAAGTTCTTCTAGTCTCTGAGGAATTCGTTCTGACTGAGGAGTTAGGAATTCGCAATTGCAGATTGCCTACACCATGAGGAACATGATAGCCCTGAGGAATTTTATACTCAAAATTCCGACCGTTGCTGTGCTATGCGCCAGCTATCCCAAAATATCTACCCACCTAACGGTCATATCATTGAAGGGCATTTATGTCTTATCATGTCGGGCTGCTCCCTAGGCTATAAATAGCCGCGCCCTACAACCACTAGTTGGTTGGCTGCTCCGAGAGAAACTGACACTTGTCATTTGAGAGCATCCCATCCCTCGAGGACTTTTAGTGAAAATCATCAAGTGAGGAAAACCCAAACCCAAACACCTACAAACCCAAAGTGATTGAGCATCACTTAAGAGATTGATCCTGCGTGGATCCGACGCCTGTTACCTTTGAAGACTGTGCATCTTCCAGACGGTTAGGCTTCATGGTCTAGAGCATCCAAGAGGAAATTGTGGATCACCGAGTGACCTAGTCTGTGAAGGTTTGGAAGTCACCTGAAGACTTACCACGAGTGATTGGGGAGGTCTGTGTGACCTTAGCTCAAGGGGAATACGGTGAGGACTAAGTGTTCTAGACTGCATGTTCAGGACTGGGTGTCTGAGACTGTGTGTCCTCAGGTTTAAAATCCTAGCCGCCCTAACCAGATGTACAACTGTCACAGCAGTTGGAACTGGTCTACCAAATCATTGCCTTCACCAAGCTACCTGGTTCCATTTCCTCAACCCTTCCATTTCCTCATTTCTATGTTGTGTGCTTGTTCATATCTGTTTGAAGACTTTGACTGAAGACTTTCTCTATTTCCTCAGTTCAATTTCTTCAGTCTATTTGTCTTATCATGTGTTTACGCTTTCTGTACTCTGGCTTGTTTTCATTTCATAATGAAGACCATGCTCATGCACTATTAGGTTTACTTCTGAGTACTTATTCCGTTGCAAGTAGTTCTTCACTCAGGAATTTCCTCACCCTGAAATTCCTCAGTGAAGAATTCATAAAAATCACCTATTCACCCCCCTCTAGTCGATATAACGCACTTTCAGTTCCCAAGACTACATCAAGTTCCACTTCATCAAGTACGACTACAACTCCAAGGATTCCCATCAAGATGGTGTGGATCCCTAAGAAGAAGAACTAGAGAGATCTTGAGGGTGACTCCGCCAACATACTTCACTCTTATCATCTTGTCAATGACAAGTGTAAACAACTTCCATATCTTGCACTAGTTCAAGGAGTCACAAACCCTCTTGTTGGTAAGACAAGGGACAAGGTAACCTAATGCATTCATGGACATCATCTCATGTGAATATCACTCTATGTCTATGGATATCCTTGTTTGTTCCTTGTGGGACTAACCCGTGTAGGTATTGAAAGTGCAACTCACTCCAAAGGATTGCTCCGAATGATCTACATCAACATTGAGCATCTACATCTTCAACACCTACATGAAGTCATCATCGACAAAACCCAAGGTTAGTCTATCCCTCTTAGGGGGGATATCACATCTAGGGGGAGCTTTAATCTAGTTAATTGAGCTAAAGCAACTCTAATGATGTGAGCACAACAATGCTTTATGTAAAAGTGGCAACCCCACTTGTGCTTAAACGATGAGTATGACCTATGATCAAATGTTCTCATTTGACTCCTAAGTCAATATCCTCATATATAGATGACCTAGTCATCGCTAAATTGCTTAATAGATGCTAGAGTGATTGTGCATGCTTTGTCACATATTTCAGTTGTCATTTTATTGTGTGAGCATGTTGGATGCATATTTTACTCATTCGGGGACATCCATATGTTGCTTTGATTGTTTGGCTTTTTCTCTTTTGCCAAATGGATGGACAAGAATGCCTAAGAACTCCCTCTAGCTATCTATGCTTTTCTCGTTTCAAACTCTATTCATGCTACATCACAAAGTTTGATCAAGTCAGATTCGAACCACTCTGTGTGAAGAGCACTTGGAGTCCCCGATTCGTCATAGACTTAAACTTCCAAAACCTCTTTGTGTATTTCGGTATAATCGAGTCATCCATTTCGGTCACACTGAGATCACTAAGTTGATCTAGGTTTTCAATCTCAGTGCAACCGATTTGAACTTTTCAGTCACACCGAGTTGTAGTAACCGCTTGCGATTCTGCATCTCGGTGCCACCGAGTTGTTCCACTCGGTCACACCGACAGGGTTGGGACATATAAACCCACGGGTGAGATTTTGGAAATTTCTTCGAAACCTCTCAGCCCGCGCATATCCCGCTCTGCCGCCTCGGGTCTCCGGATCGTCTTCACGCAGCCAGTGATCTCCTGCCGCTGGTTTCCATCGCTGTCAACGGAATTCTGCCCCTCCGTTGTCGCCGTAGCGAACTGCGCCAAACTAGGGTACAAGTTCGATCCTTTGTGCTATTCTTTTAACTCTGATTCGTAGCACATTGCTCTGCCATGATCATCACTATGTATGCAAACACTCTATCCATTGAAAACATCCTTTAGGTTAGATTTGATTTGAAGATTTAGGGTTAGGTCTCCGCCAAACTCATCTCGGACCGACCAAATTGTAGAAATCAGTCTCACCGATTTGGCTTAGGCCATTGCACTTGCACTTTCGGTCTGACCGAAAATTGCAAATCGGTGTGACCGAGTTCGATTCTTTGTGAAACCCTAGCAGTCTCGGTGCTACCGAACTGTGACTCAGTCTGACCGAGTTCACTAGTTTATTCCAAAAGCTGCTTCGGTATCACCGAGTTTACAAATCAGTAGCTCCAAAATGTTTTCTGTGGATAACTAAAACTAAGTTTTTAAGTCATCTGTTTTGGAAAAAACTCTGCAGTTTGTGATGCTTATCCACTCTACCTCATCTATATCTATTCACAGGGTCTGCTGTCAGTAAGTTTGCAGAGATGTCTGACCAGAGCGACAACCAGAACAGGTCTGAAGAACAAGAGCAATTGAGTGAGGGCACGAGTCCCTCAAGCAGTTTTGATGGTGGCAGCAGGAGCACACCAAGTAACTTGCCCAAAGCAGCCACCAGGCCAAGGAAGAAGAAAGCCTCAGATTCTGAAGATGAGGACTATGTGGCTATTGAGGAGGAAGTCATCTCCAGGAAGAAGGTGCTGAAGAAGGAATATGGCACAGCTGCAACAACTAAGCCCGACTTGCACAAGAAGGCCCATGCCAAGAGGGTGCCAACCTTAAAGGTTAGAGCCTCAACTGCTGAAACCTCCAAGCCAATTGGAGAGGCTGTTGGGGAAGGAAAGAAGAGAAAGGAGAGGGTCAAGAAGACCACTGCCAGAGTGCTTGGTAGATCCTCCATTATGAGAGATCCAGAAGAAGAGGAAGAGGATGCTGCTCCAGCTCCCAAGTCTCAGAAGCTCATGGTAGATGCTATCAAATCAGGGGCTACTGCTTCAAAGCCCAAATCTGCTCCCAAGGCTGTTGCTCAGAAGCCTTCTGCACTGAAGAGAAACACTAGAAGTATACCTGCTGTGGAAAAGAACAAGGCCCCAATGCCTCAAGCTAAAGAAGAGGAAGATGATTCACTTGTTTTGAGGAAGTTGAAGCCCAAAATTCCTGACCATAATGATGCTCATCCAGTAGCTGAAGACATGCGTATCAAAAAGGATGCTGGACTAAGAATGTGGAGACAGCTTGATCCTTATGCTGTTAGGAGGAGGATTGCAGTTGACTACAAGTTTCATACAAAGGAACAACACGACTTCTATGAAACTATTTTGCTTGACAAGAAGCCCATTGTCTATGACATGAGATGGGTGGATTGGGAATACACCAAGGATAACGAAGATCACTTCCCAGGAGTATATGACAGCTTCAAAGCATGTGGAGTAGATGAGTTTGTTGGACAGAAGCTCACAAAATGGAATGATGAGCTGATCATGCAGTTTTACTCCACTGCTCACTTTTACCCAGACGCGAAGATCATTTGGATGTCAGAAGGTACTAGGTACCAATCCATAGTTGAGGAGTGGGCCAAGCTAATCAATGCCCCAGAGGAACATGAGGATGACTTGGATGTGTATGCCAAGAAGAAGAAAGACCACAACTCCATGGCAAACATGTACAAGGAGACCCAGATAAAGCTTTGGAGACACACAAGCTTGGATCAATACACTTCTTGTTGTCTGGTCTGCCTAGTATTAATTGGATCCTAAGGCACACTCTGCTACCCAAGTCAGGAGATCACAAGATGATCAGAGGACACTCCATCAACATGCTGCAAATCTTTGATGCCCCTCAGAAGTTCAAGGAAGCGACGATGTTTTTCAATCTTATGATCATTTGTCGAAGCTTTGATCTATATGTTGTCATCAGTTACCAAAAAGGGGGAGATTGAAAGTGCAACTATCCCTGGGTGGTTTTGGTAATTCCTAATAACATATAGCTCATTGAGCTAATGCTATTTTAAGATAAATATTTCAGGAAAGCTCAATGATTGGCATGGCATGGATTAGAAAGTGGACCCCTCAAAATGCTAAGGACAAAAGATTGGCTCAAGCTCAAAGCACAAGACTCTACATTTTACTTTTAGTGATCCAAGATTACATTGAGTCCATAGGAAAAGCCAATACTATTAAAAGGGGGTGAGTTGTTGCTTAATGAGTTACTTGCTCAAAATTCTTAGTGATATGCTCCGAAAACCCTCAACTACTTTCTCATATCCACATATGTCCCAAACCAAAAGTCAAACTCAGCCCTACCGAAATCTTCTATCCGGCGCCACCGAGTTCACTTGACATAGCCACTACCACAAACCCTAGTCACTTCGGTCTCACCGATAGGGATCTTGGTCTCACCGAGATGGGATTGCAACCTCTCTGTTTCCCTTCGTAACGTTTTGGTCCAACCGAAATGAGCGATTAGTCCCACCGAGATTGCAATGCAAACTCTCGGTTTCCCCTTCGTAACGTTTCGGTCTAACCGAGATGAGCGAATCGGTCCCACCGAGTTTGCCTGACCAACTCTCTGGTTAGCTTATTACCAAAATCGGTCCCATCGAGTTTGTGTAATCGGTATCACCGAGATTATGTTATGCCCTAACCCTAATGGAATTGGTCCCACCGAGTTGACATGCCGGTCCCACCAAAAATCCTAACGTTCACATTTTGAACTAAATCGGTTTGATCGAGTTTTATAATTCGGTCCCACCAAGTTTGGTGATTTGTGTGTTACGGTTAGATTTTGTGTGGAGGCTACATATACCCCTCCACCCATTCTTCATTTGTGGAGAGAGCCATCAAAACATGCCTACACTTCCAACATACATTTTCTGAGAGAGAACCACCTACACTTGTGTTGAGGTCAAGATATTCCATGCCAACCACATAAATCTTGATCTCTAGCCTTCCCCAAGTTGCTTTCCACTCAAATCATCTTGCTACCAAATCCAATCCTATGAGAGAGAGTTGAGTGTTGGGGATACTATCATTTGAAGCACAAGAGCAAGGAGTTCATCATCAACACACCATCCATTACCTTTTGGAGAGTGGTGTCTCCTAGATTTGTTAGGTATCACTTGGGAGCCTCCGTCAAGATTGTGGAGTTGAACCAAGGAGTTTGTACAAGCAAGGAGATCGCCTACTTCGTGAAGATCTACCCTAGTGAGGCAAGTCATTCGTGGGCGATGGCCATGGTGGGATAGACAAGGTTGCTTCTTCATGGACCCTTCGTGGGTTGAGCCCTCCGTGGACTCGCGTAACTGTTACCCTTCGTGGGTTGAAGTCCCCATCAACGTGGATGTATGATAGCACCACCTATTGGAACCACGCCAAAAATCTCCGTGTCTACATTGCGTTTGCTCCCTCCAAACTCTTCCCTTTACCTTCATATGCAATTGTTTTACATTCCACTGCTATACTCTTAGAATTGCATGTGTAGGTTGATTACTTGAATTGTGCTAAGTTGCTAAAATCTGCCAAGACTTAAAATTGGGAAAAGGCTAGATTTTTATTTGGTCAAGTAGTCTAATCACCCCCCTCTAGACATACTTTCTATCCTACACCTTTACTTATTTTATTTTTTGTTCTTGCAAGATCTATTTATCCAATCAACCATAATTTAATCTATCTTTTTACTGTAGAGGGATTGACAACCCCTCTTACATGTCGGGTTGCAAGTATTTGTTCTTTGTGTGCAGGTACCGTTTACATAGTGTTGCTTGGTTCTCCTACTGGATTGATAACTTTGGTTACATAACTAAGGGAACTACTTACCGTAGCTGTGCTGCATCATCCCTTCCTCTTTGGGGAATTACCGACGCAATTTCAAGCCACGTCAGCGTGCGACTGAGATGGTGTGTTGCACATCCTCTTCAGGGATACTGGACATGGAGATAGAGGTGTTTGGGAACGTAGTAATTTAAAAAAAAAATCCTACACACACGCAAGATCATGGTGATGCACAGCAACGAGAGGGGAGAGTGTTGTATACGTACCCTCGTAGACCGAAGCGGAAGCGTTATAACAACGCGGTTGATGTAGTCGTACGTCTTCACGGCCCGACCGATCAAGCACCGAAACTATGACACCTCCGAGTTTTTGCACACGTTCAGCTCGATGACGATCCCCGGACTCCGACCCAGCAAAGTGTCGGGGATGAGTTCCGTCAGCACGACGGTGTGGTGACGATCTTGATGTTCTACCGTCGTAGGGCTTTGCCTAAGCACCGCTACAATATTATCGAGGATTATGGTGGAGGGGGGCACCGCACACGGCTAAGAGATCAATGATCAATTGTTGTGTCTCTGGGGTGCCCCCTGCCCCCGTATATAAAGGAGTGGAGGAGGGGCCGGCCAAGGAGGGTGGCGCGCCCAAGGGGGGGAGTCCAACTCCCACCGGGAGTAGGACTCCCCTTTTTCCTATTAGGGGATATGAACTCGATTTTCATTGGACCAGTATTGTCACAAAAGATTTTCATTGGACCCGATGCACTAGGTATGACACCTAGATCGGATATGAACTCCTTCATCCAGACTCCTTCATTTGCTGCTTCCGAAGCAGTTATGTACTCCGCTTCACATGTAGATCCCGCCACGACGCTTTGTTTAGAACTACACCAACTGACAGCTCCACCGTTTAATGTAAATACGTATCCGGTTTGCGATTTAGAATCGTCCGGATCAGTGTCAAAGCTTGCATCAACGTAACCATTTACGATGAGCTCTTTGTCACCACCATATACGAGAAACATATCCTTAGTCCTTTTCAGGTATTTCAGGATGTTCTTGACCGCTGTCCAGTGATCCACTCCTGGATTACTTTGGTACCTCCCTGCTAGACTTATAGCAAGGCACACATCAGGTCTCGTACACAGCATTGCATACATGATAGAGCCTATGGCTGAAGCATAGGGAACATCTTTCATTTTCTCTCTATCTTCTGCAGTGGTTGGGCATTGAGCCTTACTCAACTTCACACCTTGTAACACAGGCAAGAATCCTTTCTTTGCTTGATCCATTTTGAACTTCTTCAAAACTTTGTCAAGGTATGTGCTTTGTGAAAGTCCAATTAAGCGTCTTGATCTATCTCTATAGCTCTTAATGCCCAATATGTAAGCAGCTTCACCGAGGTCTTTCATTGAAAAACTCTTATTCAAGTATCCCTTTGTGCTATCCAGAAATTCTATATCATTTCTGATTAGCAATATGTCATCCACATATAATATCAGAAATGCTACAGAGCTCCCACTCACTTTCTTGTAAATACAGGCTTCTCCAAAAGTCTGTACAAAACCAAATGCTTTGATCACACTATCAAAGCGTTTATTCCAACTCCGAGATGCTTGCACCAGTCCATAAATGGATCGCTGGAGCTTTCACACTTTGTTAGCTCCTTTTGGATCAACAAAACCTTCCAGCTGCATCATATACAACTCTTCTTCCAGAAATCCATTCAGGAATGCAGTTTTGACATCCATCTGCCAAATTTCATAATCATAAAATGCGGCAATTGCTAACATGATTCAGACAGACTTAAGCATCACTACGGGTGAGAAGATCTCATCGTAGTCAATTGCTTGAACTTGTCAAAAACCTTTTGCGACAATTCGATCTTTGTAGACAGTAACATTACCGTCAGCGTCAGTCTTCTTCTTGAAGATCCATTTATTTTCAATTGCTTGCCAATCATTGGTCAAGTCAACCAAAGTCCACACTTTGTTCTCATACATGGATCCCATCTCAGATTTCATGGCTTCAAGCCATTTTGCGGAATCTGGGCTCACCATTGCTTCTTCATAGTTCGTAGGTTCATCATGATCTAGTAGCATGACTTCCAGAACAGGATTACCGTACCACTCTGGTGCGGATCTTACTCTGGTTGATCTACGAGGTTCAATAGTAACTTGTTCTGAAGTTTCATGATCATCATCATTAGCTTCCTCACTAATTGGTGTAGGTGTCACAGAAACCGGTTTCTGTGATGTACTACTTTCCAATAAGGGAGCAGGTACAGTTACCTCATCAAGTTCTACTTTCCTCCCACTCACTTCTTTCGAGAGAAACTCCTTCTCTAGAAAAGATCCATTCTTAGCAACAAATGTCTTGCCTTTGGATCTGTGATAGAAGGTGTACCCAACAGTCTCCTCCGGGTATCCTATGAAGACACATTTCTCCGATTTGGGTTCGAGCTTATCAGGTTGAAGTTTTTTCACATAAGCATCGCAGCCCCAAACTTTCAGAAACGACAACTTTGGTTTCTTGCCAAACCATAGTTCATAAGGCGTCGTCTCAACGGATTTTGATGGTGCCCTATTTAACGTGAATGCGGCCGTCTCTAAAGCATAACCCCAAAACGATAGCGGTAAATCTGTAAGAGACATCATAGATCACACCATATCAAGTAAAGTACGATTACGACGTTCGGACACACCATTACGCTGTGGTGTTCCGGGTGGTGTGAGTTGCGAAACTATTCTGCATTGTTTCAAATGTAAATCAAACTCGTAACTCAAATATTCTCCTCGACGATCAGATTGTAGAAACTTTATTTTCATGTTACGATGTTTTTCAACTTCACTCTGAAATTCTTTGAACTTTTCAAATGTTTCAGACTTATGTTTCATTAAGTATATATACCCATATCTGCTTAAATCATCTGTGAAGGTGAGAAAATAACGATATCCGCCACGAGCTTCAACATTGATTGGACCACGTACATCTGTATGTATGATTTCCAACAAATCTGTTGCTCTCTCCATAGTACCGAAGAACGGCGTTTTAGTCATCTTGCCCATGAGGCACAGTTCGCAAGTACCAAGTGATTCATAATCAAGTGGTTCCAAAAGTCCATCAATATGGAGTTTCTTCATGCGCTTTACACCGATATGATCTAAACGCAGTGCCACAAATAAGTTGCACTATCATTATCAACTCTGCATCTTTTGGCTTCAACATTATGAATATGTGTATCACTACTATCGAGATTTATCAAAAATAGACCACTCTTTAAGGGTGCATGACCATAAAAGATATTACTCATATAAATAGAACAACCATTATTCTCTGATTTAAATGAATAACCGTCTCGCATCAAACAAGATCCAGATATAATGTTCATGCTCAACGCTGGCACCAAATAACAATTATTTAGGTCTAATACTAATCCCGATGGTAGATGTAGAGGTAGCGTGCCGACCGCGATCACATCGACTTTGGAACCATTTCCCACGCGCATCGTCACCTCGTCCTTTGCTAGTGTTCGCTTAATCCGTAGTCCCTGTTTCGATTTGCAAATATTAGCAACAGAACCAGTATCAAATACCCAGGTGCTACTGCGAGCTCTAGTAAGGTACACATCAATAACATGTATATCACATATACCTTTGTTCACCTTGCCATCCTTCTTATCCGCCAAATACTTGGGGCAGTTCCGCTTCCAGTGACCAGTCTACTTGCAGTAGAAGCACTCAGTTTCAGGCTTAGGTCCAGACTTGGGTTTCTTCTCCTGAGCAGCAACTTGCTTGCTGTTCTTCTTGAAGTTCCCCTTCTTCTCCCCCTTGCCCTTTTTCTTGAAACTAGTGGTCTTGTTGACCATCAACACTTGATGCTCCTTCTTGATTTCTACCTCCGCAGCTTTTAGCATTGCGAAGAGCTCGGGAATTGTCTTATCGATCCCTTGCATATTATAGTTCATCACGAAGCCCTTGTAGCTAGGTGGAAGTGATTTGGAGAATTCTTTCAATGACACAATCATCCGGAAGATTAACTCCCAGTTGAATCAAGTGATTATTATACCCAGACATTTTGAGTATATGCTCACTGACAGAACTGTTCTCCTCCATCTTGCAGCTATAGAACTTATTGGAGACTTCATATCTCTCAATCCGGGCATTTGCTTGAAATATTAGCTTCAACTCCTGGAACATCTCATATGCTCCATGACGTTCAAAACATCGTTGAAGACCCGGTTCTAAGCCGTAAAGCATGGCACATTGAACTATCGAGTAGTCATCAGCTTTGCTCTGCCAGACGTTCTTAACGTCGTCAGTTGCATCAGCAGCAGGCCTGGCAACCAGCGGTGCTTCCAGGACATAATTCTTCTGTGCAGCAATGAGGATAATCCTCAAGTTACGGACCCAGTCCGTATAATTGCTACCATCATCTTTCAACTTTGCTTTCTCAAGGAACGCATTAAAATTCAACGGAACAACAGCATGGGCCATCTATCTACAATCAAACATAAACAAGCAAGATACTATTAGGTACTAAGTTCATGATAAATTTAAGTTCAATTAATCATATTACTTAAGAACTCCCACTTAGACAGACATCCCTCTAATCTTCTAAGTGATCACGTGATCCAAATCAACTAAACCATAACCGATCATCATGTGAAATGGAGTAGTTTTCAATGATGAACATCACTATGTTGATCATATTTACTATATGATTCATGCTCGACCTTTCGGTCTCAGTGTTCCGAGGCCATATCTGCATATGCTAGGCTCGTCAAGTTTAACCTGAGTATTCTGCATGTGCAAAACTGGCTTGCACCCGTTGTAGATGGACGCAGAGCTTATCATACTCGATCATCACGTGGTGTCTGGGCACGACGAACTTTGGCAACGATGCATACTCAGGGAGAACACTTTTATCTTGAAATTTAGTGAGAGATCATCTTATAATGCTACCGTCAATCAAAGCAAGATAAGATGCATAAAAGATAAACATCACATGCAATCAATATAAGTGATATGATATGGCCATCGTCATCTTGTGCTTGTGATCTCCATCTCCGAAGCATCATCATGATCACCATCGTCACCGGCGCGACACCTTGATCTCCATCGTAGCATCACTTTCGTCTCGCCAATCTTATGCTTCTATGACTATCGCTACCGCTTAGTGATAAAATAAAGCATTACAGGGCGATTGCATTGCATACAATAAAGCGACAACCATATGGCTCCTGCCAGTTGTCGATAACTTGGTTACAAAACATGATCATCTCATACAATAAAATTTAGTATCATGCCTTGACCATATCACATCACAACTTTCCCTACAAAAACAAGTTAGACGTCCTCTACTTTTTTTGTTGCAAGTTTTACGTGGCTGCTACGGGCTTAGCAAGAACCAATCTTACCTACGCATCAAAAACCACAACGATAGTTTGTCAAGTTGGTGCTGTTTTAACCTTCGCAAGGACCGGGCGTAGCCACACTCGGTTCAACTAAAGTTGGAGAAACTGACACCCGCCAGCCACCTGTGTGCAAAGCACGTCGGTAGAACCAGTCTCGCGTAAGCGTATGCGTAATGTCGGTCCGGGCCGCTTCATCCAACAATACCGCCGAACCAAAGTATGACATGCTGGTAAGAAGTATGACTTATATCGCCCACAACTCACTTGTGTTCTACTCGTGCATATAACATCAACACATAAAACCTAGGCTCAGATGCCACTGTTGGGGAACGTAGTAATTTTAAAAAAATTCCTACGCACACGCAAGATCATGGTGATGCACAGCAACAAGAGGGGAGAGTGTTGTCTACGTACCCTCGTAGACCGGAAGTGGAAGCATTATAACAACGCGGTTGATGTAGTCGTACGTCTTCACGGCCCGACCGATCAAGCACCGAAACTACGACACCTCCGAGTTTTTGCACACGTTTAGCTCGATGACGATCCCCGGACTCCGATCCAGCAAAGTGTCGGGGATGAGTTCCGTCAGCACGACGGTGTGGTGACGATCTTGATGTTCTACCGTCGCAGGGCTTCGCCTAAGCACCGTTACAATATTATCGAGGATTATGGTGGAGGGGGGCACCGCACACGGCTAAGAGATCAATGATCAATTGTTGTGTCTCTGGGGTGCCCCCCTGCCCCCATATATAAAGGAGTGGAGGAGGGGGCTGACCAAGGAGGGTGGCGCGCCCAAGGTGGGGAGTCCATCTCCCACCGGGAGTAGGACTCCCCTTTTTCCTATTAGGAGTAGGAGAGGGGAGGAAGAGGAAGGAGGGAGGAAGGAAAGGGGGGGCCGACCCCCTTCCCAATTCGGATTGGGCTTGGGGGGGGGGAGCCCCCTCCCTTGCTCCTTTCCCCTCCTTTCCACTAAGGCCCAATAAGGCCCATATACCTCCCGGGGGGTTCCGATAACCTACCGGTGATCCGGTATTGTCCCAATCTTACCCGGAACCTATCCCAAATATAGTCGTCCAATATATCGATCTTTATGTCTCGACCATTTCGAGACTCCTCGTCAAGTCCGTGATCACATCCGGGACTCCGAACAACCTTCGGTACATCAAAATATATAAACTCATAATGAAACTGTCATCGTAACGTTAAGCGTGCGGACCCTACGGGTTCGAGAACAATGTAGACATGACCGAGACACGTCTCCGGTCAATAACCAATAGCGGAACCTGGATGCTCATATTGGCTCCTACATATTCTACGAAGATCTTTATTGGTCATACCGCATAACAACATACGTTGTTCCCTTTGTCATCGGTATGTTACTTGCCCGAGATTCAATCGTCGGTATCTCAAAACCTAGTTCAATCTCGTTACTGGCAAGTCTCTTTACTCGTTCCGTAATACATCATCTTGCAACTAACTTATTAGTTGCATTGCTTGCAAGGCTTAAGTGATGTGTATTACCGAGAGGGCCGAGAGATACCTCTCCGACAATCGGAGCGACAAATCCTAATCTCGAAATACGCCGACCCAACATGTACCTTTGGAGACACCTGTAGAGCACCTTTATAATCACCCAGTTACGTTGTGACGTTTGGTAGCACACAAAGTGTTCCTCCAGTAAACGGGAGTTGCATAATCTCATAGTCATAGGAACATGTATAAGTCATGAAGAAAGCAATAGCAACATACTAAACGATCGGGTGCTAAGCTAATGGAATGGGTTATATCAATCACATCATTCTCCTAATGATGTGATCACGTTAATTAAATGACAACTCATGTCTATGGTTAGGAAACATAACCATCTTCGATTAACGAGCTAGTCAAGTAGAGGCATACTAGTGACACTTTGTTTGTCTATGTATTCACACAAGTATTACGTTTCCGGATAATACAATTCTAGCATGAATAATAAACATTTATCATGATATAAGGAAATAAATAATAACTTTATTATTGCCTCTAGGGCATATTTCCTTCAAGAGGGCCTTGGGCCTCTGCGAAGCCTTCGGAATAAGGGTGACGCATGAGGTGATGGCGTGGTCTTCTCCACATCTTCTGGTGTAGCTTGGGGAGTTCCAAGTACAGGCGTTGTGATTTGAGTTGGTGGCGTACAAGGAATAACTTCATGTAGGGGGGGTTCAGGGTGTTGCGCTTCACAGAACTCATCTTGGGTGATTGGCATCGTGGGACTTCAAATGTTTATGGGCTTACTGTGTGAAGGCACATGTGATGATCTCGGGTTCTGGGTCAACCGAGGAAGGATTTCCTCATCTTCTCTTTCTATATTTTCTTCATGACCATTGTCTTCTGTTGCGGTGGTGTCAACAGCTGGAATCTCAACAGTGACATGGGCCTCCGAGGGAGTAGGCTTATGCACAACCATTCTTCTTTCTCCGTGGGAGGAGGCTGATATGTTTCCAATGTATCTAAATTTTTTGATTGTTCCATGTTGTTATATTATCATTCTTGGATGTTTTACAATCATTTTATAGCAACTTTATATCATTTTTTGGGACTAACCTATTGACATAGTGCCCAGTACCAGTTGTTGTTTTTTACTTCGCAGGAAATCAATACCAAACGGAGTCCAAATGTAGCAAAACTTTTTGGAGAATTTTTCTGGATCAGAAGACTCCCGGTGGGCCAAAGAAGTACCAGAGGGGGGCTCCGAGGGAGCACGCGCCCAGGTGGGTTGTGCCCACCTTGGTGGCCTCCCGCACCGTCTCATCGCCCTATAAATCCCCAAATATTTCAGAAACCCTAGGGGAGTCGACGAAACATAATTCCAGCCGCCGCAAGTTCCGGAACCACGAGATCCAATCTAAACACAATCACAGAGGTGTTCATCATCCTCATTGGTGCCTCTCCGATGATGCATGAGTAGTTCATGATAGACCTACGGGTCCATATGCAGTAGCTAGATGGCTTCCTCTCTCTTTTGATTCTCAATACAATGGTCTTTTGGCGATCTATTTGATTTAACTCTTTTTGCGTTGTGTTTGTTGGGATCCGATGAACTTCGAGTTTATGATCAGATCTATATGCATGAATATTATTTGAGTCTTCTTTTGATCTCTTATATGCATGATTATTTAAAGCCTCGTATTTATTCTTCGAATCTTTGGTTTAATTAGGACAACTAGATCGATTTTTCTTGCCATGGGAAGAGGTGCTTTGTGATGGGTTCGATCATGCGGTGTTCTTTCCCAGTGACAGAAGGGGCAGCAAGACACGCGTGTATCGTTGCTATTAAGGATAACAAGATGGGGGCTATTCCTACATGAATACATCTCGTCTACATCATGTCATCATTCTTATTGCATTACTCCGTTTCTCCATGAACTTAATACACTGTATGCATGTTGGATAGCGATCGATGTTTGGAGTAATAGTAGTAGATTGTGACGCCCCAAGATCGACGCTCCAGAAGACTTCCATATATTTCGTGATCACCATGTGTTTCTTTTTGCTTGCTCTATTTATTTTTGCATTGCATCATGTCATCATGTCATTTAATTTTTAAAAACTCAACTAAATAAATTGCATAGATATTTTGATCTATTTAAATCGAGGGAATTCACATGGTGACTTCTCTTTATAACATATCCTCCCAATATTAGGGAGCTATAATAAATATTCCATTCTTTTGGAATTAACCATAACACACTTGCATAATAAACTCCATGCCTATTCCATTTCAAGTTTGTTCCCCCAAATTTGCCAATAGTTCTCATCTCTTTTATCGAGGCTCCTCTAAGATTCTTAACATTTTTGGACCTACCAGTTACCCACTTCCTTTGTACACTCATTTGAATTAAATTCAAATGAGTTTGAATTCATCTTCACACCCATGCTCACTTCTATTTTTTTTGATCAAGCTCATTTTATGAGTCCGGGAAAAATTACACGCATGCTCAAATTCTTTCCCTAACCCTCTCTTTCTTTTATTCTGTGTATTTCTTTTCTGCTAGAAAGTTTAAAAGAGGTAGAGAGAGAGATAGAGCTGCTCCAGGCCGGCCCATCCTATTTTTCCCTAAGGCCCATCTGCTAGGCCCAACCTCCCACACCTGCTCTTAACCCTAGCCACCCTGCGTCAATCCCCATCTTCCCCATCGATCCCTTCCTCCCTCCCGTGCGTGCACCATTAGAGAGAGACAGGGAGAGAGCAGCACTGCTCCTCATCCCCGATCCCCTCTGCCTCCTCCTCGCGCCGCCACACCAAGCCCCTCTTCTCCTTCCTGAGGCCGCCGCCGGTGCCCCAAACTCTCCGCTCCGCCGTGCCTCCTCCCCTCCGCAGGCCCCATCTCATGGCGCCCCTTCACCTTGCGCGAACCGCACGACCGCCAGCCATGGAGGCCACTGTGTCGGCCCTCAAGCGCGTTGCCCATGCTCCTCCCCCGTCTCAGATGCGTCGCCGACCATCCCTGCACTAGAGCACGCGCCCGAGTTCGCTCGACCCCTCCGGCCACCGCGACTGCCTCCGTTGCCGTGGAACGCTGTCGCTTCCCCGAGCTCCTCCTCAAGCTCCCTTCTGCGCCCGACTGCGCCGCTGTCCTCCGCGACGTGGGCCTCCTCCTCAATCGCGTCCTCGCCGGTCCTCCTTGCTCCGCGCCAAGTCTGCCAGCCATGCCCCATTTCGCCTTGGCCTCAACCGAGGAGGACGAGCAGTGCTGTTGCCTGCTCGATCCGCCCACACGCGTGCCCCGCGCGTTGACCGTGACCAGCTCCATGCCCGAGAGAGCATGCTCCTCCTCTCGATGCCTAGCGTCGCCCAAGTCTCCTATGTTGCTGTCGCTGGACACCGAGTACCTCAATCAACGCATTCCGTTTCGTCTATGTCAAGGCCGAGAGGGCGCCAAGATACCAAGTACCACGACGTCGACGACCCTCAAGTTCAACTACATCGACTACGAACGGTGATGACCCTGAACATCTACAGCGAGTGGCGGTGATGACCCTGAACATCTACAGCGAGTGTACGACTACCGTCGCTGAAGACCGTCTAGTGAATAAATACCGTCGCTTGGGTTCGACAAGACACCGAGTACCACTACTTCCACTACCATCGCAAGAACGACTACTTTCCACGACGACCCGTAAACGACAACTTCATCCCATCGAACCCGAACCACCACGAAACGCATGCTTCGAAGGTATAACCACCAAGTCTGACCCGTGGATGAATGCACGTTGTATGAGATGCTCCTATTTGGCCATGTTCGCACCATCTCCGTTTTGTCACTCGTTTCCTTGTCACCGATTCGTGGGACACCCGGTATCTGGGATCACTCCCCGTACCTCTTGCACATTCCGCACATCTCACATTTGTTTCTTGCACCGGCATCTCAACGAGTTGTCGGATCATCGGAACGTTGCTGTGGCACCGTTTCCGTTTTCGCCGCCATGACACCCCTTTCTTTCCTTTGTGGCGACTAGATGCCCCATATCATCTTCATGTCAACTTTTAACAAAAAATGCATAAAACCTGAATATGTCATCCGCATCATGATAACAACATTTGAAATGTTTGAAATTGTTGTTTGCATTAAAAATTGCTATATGCACTTGGGGATTTTCTGGAATTGTTGTTGGTTGTTTTCGGCCCCTTTTAACTTGCCTAAATAGTTAGTTTACTTATGCTTCCCCTCTTGCCATGTTTAACAACATTTAATATTGTTGAGTAGCTTAAACGCGAGTGAACAAAATAATTAGATGTGGTGTTTCCTCAGTATGCAACTCGTTGCATATTGA
This sequence comes from Triticum aestivum, assembly GCF_018294505.1. NCBI lineage: Eukaryota > Viridiplantae > Streptophyta > Magnoliopsida > Poales > Poaceae > Triticum > Triticum aestivum. The sequence continues at coordinate 323,982,129 of NC_057809.1, forward strand.
GCCCCACTTAACTTGTAGTATTGTTTGTCGCACTTTGCCATGCCATGCCTCATTAAAATGGACATGCATCATACTTGGTTGTGCATCATGCTATGTTTATGCTTCTATGTTTACCATGATGTTTGCTTCTTTCCGGTTGCGCTTCTTCGTGATAATTCTGGTTAAGTTGCGATTGTGAGGATTCGTTCGACTATGCGGCTTCGTCTACTTCATGGACTCGATCTTCTTCCTAACGGGATTTCAGGCAAGATGACCGTCACCTTGGATCTCACTACTATCTTTGCTATGCTACTTGTCACGATGCTATCGCTATGTCGCGCTACCTACCACTTGTTTATCAAGCCTCCCAAATTGCCATGAAACAGCCTCTAACCTTTTCACCGTCCTACAAAACCGTTGTTTGGCTATGTTACCTCTTTGCTCAGCCCCTCTTATAGCGTTGCTAGTTGCAGGTGCAGTTGCAGTTTGTTCCTTGTTGGGACATGGATGTCATGGATATCTTGGGATATCACAATATCTCTTATTTAGTTAATGCATCTATATACTTGGTAAATGGCGGAAGGCTCGGCCTTTTGCCTGGTGTTTTGTTCCACTCTTACCGCCCTAGTTTCTGTCATACCGGTGTTATGTTCCTTGATTTTGCGTCCCTAACACGATGAGGGTTTATGGGCCCCTTTTAACAGTTCTTTTTGAATAAAACTCTTCCAGCAAGGCCCAACCTTGGTTTTACCATTTGCCTAATAACAACTAAAACTTGCATAGGGACTTTCCGGACCCCGAGGACTTAATTAACCCCCCGGGCCAGTGCTCCTCATGAGTGTTGGTCCAAAATGGCAGTAGCTGGGGCCACCAACGGGTGTCACAGCCGGAAACTTACCCAATCCGATCGTGGCCTGAGACGAGACACGCGCGGCTACTTTCAGGGTGTTAGCATGTTGGGAGGTCTTGTTGGACTAGTTTTACCATTGTCGAAATGTATTGTGCACCAGGATTCTGAGTCTGATCGGAGGGTCCGAGATGGAGGATTGTCTTCGTGGATCGTGAGCTTGTCATGGGCTAAGTTGGGACACCCCTGCAGGGTTTAAACTTTCAAGAGCGATGCCCGTGGTTATGTGGCAGATGGGAATTTGTTAATATCCGGTTGTAGAGAACTTGACACCAGGTCTGAAATAAAATACACCAACCGCGTGCGTAGCCGTGACGGTCTCTTTTCGGTTGAGTCGAGAAGAGAACACAGTTTGGGTTATGTTTGAACGTAAGTAGTTCAGGATCACTTCTTGATCATTACTAGTTCACGACCGTTCCATTATTTCTCATCTTACTCTTGTACTCATAAGTTAGCCACCATATATTGCTTAGTCGCTTGCTGCAACCTCACCACTTATCCTTTCCATACCCATTAAGCTTTGCTAGTCTTGATACCCATGGTAATGGGATTGCTGAGTCCTCGTGGCTCACATATTACAACAACAACAACGGTTGCAGGTACAGGCAATGCGATGATCATGATGTGAGTGCGATGCTTTCTTGTTTGGAGTTCTCCTTCTTCGATCAAGGGATAGGTTCCGGGTCGGGGAGCCTGGGATTAGCAGGGTGGATGTCGTTCTTCTTTTTAGTTTGATTTCATCCATAGTCGGATCCCGCTCTTATGTATGATGATTGCCATGTATTGATGAACTGTTGTATTGATGTTGTAGCTTGTGGCGAGTGTAAGCCATTATCTTGTATTCTCATCTATTCAGTACATGGTATGTTGTAATGATATCCACCTTTCTATGTGCTCAAAATGCGATTGTGCCCCAATCATGAATTCATCACATGGTTGTGATAGAATCACATCTTGGGTGCTACAAGCTGGTATCAGAGCCTTACCGACCTTAGGAGCCCCCTTGATTGATCGAACCGCTGCCGTTGTTGAGTCTAGAAGAAAACTATTTTGAGTCTAGTTATATCATAGAGTAGGAATTCTTTTTACTCCTTATCCCCTTCGTCACTCTGGTGAGGACTTGTAACGCCCTCGATGCGGCTATATCTCCCACGTGTCGAAGCACGACTTAGAGGCATAACCGCATTGAAAGCAATGTCGCAAGTGAGGTAATCTTCACACAACCCATGTAATACATAAGGGAAAGAGATACATAGTTGGCTTACAATCGCCACTTCACACAATACATGAATAAAGCATTACATCATCCAGATACAATCAAGGTCCGACTACGGAACCAAAATAAAACAAGACTACCCCAAATGCTACACAGATCCCCAATCGACCCCAACTGGGATCCACTACTGATCAACTAGAATGAAACAAAACAAAGGATAAGATCTTCATCGAGCTCCTCCTTGAGCTTGGTTGCATCACCTGCTCGGTAACATCAACACCTGCAAACTGGTTTTGGAAGTATCTGTGAGTCACGGGGACTCAGCAATCTCGCACCCTCGCGATCAAGACTATTTAAGGTTATGGGTAAGGAAAAGTATGAGGTGGAGCTGCAGCAAGCGGCTAGCATATATGGTGGCTAAACATAGGCAAATGAGAGCGAGAAGAGAAGGCAAGGCACGGTCGATAAACCTATGATCAAGAAGTGATCCTAGAACAACCTACGTCAAGCATTACTCCAACACCGTGTTCACTTCCCGGACTCCGCCGAGAAGAGACCATCACGGTTACACACGCGGTTGATGTATTTTAATTAAGGTCAACTTCAGGTTTTCTACAACCGGACATTAACAAATTCCCATCTGCCCATAACCGCGGGCACGACTTTCGAAAGTTCAAATCCCTGCAGGGGTGTCCCAACTTAGCCCATCACAAGCTCTCACGGTCAACGAAGGATATTCCTTCTAGCGGGAAGACCCGATCAGACTTGGAATCCCGGTTATAAGACATTTTGACAATGGTAAAACAAGACCAGCAAAGCCACCCGAATGTTCCGACAAATCCCGATAGGAGCTGCACATATCTCTTTCTCAAGGCACACCGGATTGTCCAAGGTTCCGGTAGGCCAGCCCAGAGTTGCCCCTGGTGGCCACCGGCAGCTGACAAGTTGGACCAACATTCAGAGGAGCACTGGCCCCGGGGTTTAAATAAAGATTACCCTTGAGCCGGCCGACTCAAGGGAAATAAAAGGCTAGGTGGCAAATGGTAAAACCAATGTTGGGCCTTGCTGGAGGAGTTTTATTCAAGGCGAACTGTCAAGGGGTTCCCATTATAACCCAACCTTGTAAGGAACGCAAAATCTGGGAACATAACACCGATATGACGGAAACTAGGGCAGCAAGAGTGGAACAAAACACCAGGCATAAGGCCGAGCCTTCCACCCTTTACCAAGTATATATATGCATTAATTAAATAAGAGATATTGTGATATCCCAACAAAATATCCATGTTCCAACATGGAACAAGCTCCAATCTTCACCTGCAACTAACAACGCTATAAGAGGGGCTGAGCAAAGCGGTAACATAGCCAAACAACGGTTTGCTAGGACAAGGTGGGTTAGAGGCTTGGCTTAACAATATGGGAGGCATGATAAGCAAGTGGTAGGTATCGCAGCATAGGCATAGCAAAAGAGCGAGCAACTAGCAAGCAAAGATAGAAGTGATTTCGAGGGTATGGTCATCTTGCCTGATATCCCGCAAGGAAGAAGAACGAATTCCATGAAGAAGACAAACAGACCTAGTCGAACGGGTCCTCACAAACGCGACGTTATCGGAAACAACCCGAAGAAGCAACACCGGAAAGAAGCAAACAACATAGTAAACAACCAACACATAATCATGGCATGATGCACAATCAAGTATGATGCATGTCCGGTTTAATGAAGCATGGCATGGCAAAGTGCACAAGCAACCCTACAAATTAAGTGGAGCACAATATGCAACGGAGTTGCATATTGCCAAAACACCACATAACGTATTTAGTTTGATCTTGTTTATGTACCCAACAATATTAAATGTTGATTAACATGGCAAGGGGTGAAGCAAATGAAAACTACCTATCTAGACAAGTTTAAATGAGGCCGGAACAACAAGCAACAAGTCCGGAAAAATCCTCATGTGCATATTTTTGGTTATGGTACTGTTCTGCCCTAAACATAATTTTAGAGTTATTAAACATGCAAAGTAAAGCCACCATGTTGGACTAGGCATTTTTCTACCCCATTTACATATAAAGTTTATTAAAATCCGAGCTACGGTTATCTAGTTAATGAATTAAACTGTTTTAACATGGCAATAGGCAAAGTATATGCAAACATCAATTAAACATTTTAAACATGGATGAAAATGACATATTATGAAACTAGAAGAAATTCTAAGCACTTTACATGTTGAAAACATTTTAATATGATGCATGGTTCTGGAATTATTATATGCATGATGTTGAGGGTTTTTCTGTAAAACTGCAAACTCTGGATAAATAGCAAAATCGCTGAACCGGGAAAATAACATGATCGGGCTGAGGCTGCTAGGTGCTGGGCTGGGGATCTCACCATGGGCCAAGGCCCGATTTGTGGAGATGGCAAGGAGGCGCGCTGGGCCATGGGCGCGATGCTGGGCCTTGGCGCTGGGCTAGAGGCGCGCTAGGACTAGGCGGCTTGGCGGATGGACGGTCAACGCGCGGCGGGATGCTCGTTCCCGAGCTGCCGCTCGATGCAGAGGAAAAGACATAGAGGAAGCGAGACGCTGGTGGCTTCAGGCGATGCAGGGAAGCGGCAGCGTGCACAAGAGGTCAGGGAAGGACGGTTTCATGGCGGAGGCGGCGAGATCCAGCGGTCCTCGGCCGGATCTGGCGCGGAACGACAGCGAGGACCTGTGTGGGAGCTCCATGAGGGAAGTGGCAACTGCTATTACCTGAAGAAAAAAGGGAGAGAGAGACTCAGGGAGGGAACAGGGAAGGAGAAGGACGAGAAGGAAGCAGAGGGACGCGACGGTCCTGCTGGTTCTGGTCGCCGGTTGCGGAGCTGATGAGGCCGCGATCGGCATGAGGCGCTGCTGCTGCTTGAAGGAGGCGAAGGCGCGGCGATGGATCGAAGGAAGAGGCCGGCCATGGTGTCCTGGTTCTGTTGGTGCTCCGTCAACGTCGGAGGCCTTCGGCAAGCTCGAGGACGGGAGGAAGGAGGTCTCCATGGACGGGCGCTGGAGGCAGCGGGGATGCGGGGCTCCGAGTGAGCACCTGCTCGGGAGAGGATGGAGGAGGCCTGCGAGGAGGTAGGGGAAGGCAGCGACGAGCACCAAGCTCGTGGCGATGGTGGGCTCCCTGTTCATTCCTAGAACAGAAAGGGAGAGGTGAGGATGAGATAAAACGAAGGAAGGGAAGAGAGGAGGCCGGCGTCGTGACCTGGTGGCGGGGATACAGAGGGGATTTGGCCAGGTGGAATCTGGGTCGATCCCGGGGAAGGAGGAGACTTGTTCGAGCGCTCCGGTTGGGCTGGTGGGGAGATTGAGGAGAAAGGAGATGGTTTCGGTTGGTGGTTTGGATCGGATCTAGGGGGATCCCGAGAGAGAGTGGCGGCGGCGCTAGGGTAGGAACCCTAAAATTAGGTGGTTGTCTAATATATATAGTAGGTGGGTTTGACTTAGGGGTATATCGCCCCTCCGATTGTAATCGGATGGACGAGAAAAATAGGCTAGGGAGTCCAAATAAGAAAACGATGATGTTTTGTAGACGTTTGGGGATGATCCGGACACAGCGGTAGCGACAGCCCGAGTCGGGTCCGGGGCAGCTTTCGGGCGCGTGCGAGGAGGGTCGCGGGCTGACGAGAGGGGTTAGGTAGGGCCTGGCGGTGAGTAGTGAGCTGTGTAGGCGGTCTCGAGCTGAGGAAAGAGAAGAGAGGGAGGCCCGGCGACTGTTTTCGGAGACCGAAAACGTCTGACATGTGCCCGGCTATAATGTCGCTATAGTTTAACGGTTGGGCTATCAGATGAACTCCGAATGCGATGAAACTTGGCAGGCGACCTACTAACAACAAAACAACACCACATGCCAACTTTCACCCCATTCCGAGAAGATTCTCCAGCCACTTATAAAATAATATTTCGGATGTGCCGCGGGCGCGTGCAAGTGTGTTTGGGCTCAGAACAGACAATGGACAGAACTGGGGGAACCCGGACGGATGCAAGTTTTGAAAACATGATGATGCAATGCGGATGATGACATGGCAAGATGCAACACGCAAGCAAATAACAAGGCAACAACAACGAATAACTGGAGGACACCTGGCGCATCAGACTCGGGGCGTCACAGGACGCCTAACATAGATGTTTTGACTTCACTCTCCTCTTTTTTCACACAATTTTTTTAGGATCACGCGGGTATTGTTGGATCGTTGCGATATCTTTGTGACGGGGATTCTGTCTTGGTGCCTCCTGACATTTAGGGGTTGTGGCAGTGTCCCAAGGAGTTGAGCTCCAAGGTGTTTTTGTCACAGTGCTTATCGTCTCAGTTCCAGAATACCAGAGGTTGCCGACATCGAAAACGCTTCTATACTCTTTGTGGTGAGAGTAGTTTGATGACACCCAGTATTGGGGAGAGCGATCAGATGTATTGCCACATCTAGTATATTGGATGTTTTTGAAGGTCAGAGGTACACGATTTCCGAGGTTTTCTTGGTTATGTGTTGACGGATGGATACAGTTGGAGTGTAGGAATTGTTAGTTGTGTGAGATATTTGTGCCTCCCTTTATCCCCAACACCAGATTGCATAACCAAAAAGTTTTGGGAGTTAATAGGTGCGAATTCAAGTAGTTACCCAGGATATCTTTTCGATAAATGCATGATATGAGATTGGGGTTCGACGTCTAGTGGTCCACCTATCCACAGTTGGTTTTACAGTGGTCTCGTTGTGTCTTAAAGAGTCCTTGGCTATGCTGACTCGGGGACGCTTCATATGTCATGTGCACTTCCTTCTACATGATGATGTTGTACAATCGAGCCCGTGTGGGCCCCACCATGAAAACTTCGGACGAAATCTCTATCATATGTTTGTTCCGGCCTATTATGCAAGCCAATCCTTTGTTTTGTTTTATTGGTGGTATTCGAGTTTCCTTGATGTCAAGTGTTGATTCCATACCTTTTCCTAAGCGGTGTTCTCATATTTCTATGGGAGTACTAATCCTTTTGATCATGCAGAATGGTCATGCCAATTCTTTTCCAACCGGTGCGCTTCGCTTCGAGATGATCCCATCATTCTCCCCATCTGCAAGATCAATTCTAAGTTTTCTCAACGGGGTTTGTTCCATCCGTCCCAAGTTGCCTTTGTTTTTCCCGCCCTCCCACCCTTTTGTTCAAGGACTCATATATCTTAATCAAGTTTCCATTTTATTCATGTGAAGTCTCTTCATTTTTTTCCTCCATGTTCTTACCTAATGATTCGCATGAAGATGCTAAGGAAGCTCCAAGTTCATCATTCTTCGTTCTCTTTTCTTCTCTGGCGGATTCAATTCAAGCTTTGTTGATCATATCCTTTTCCTCGTTTCAAATGTTTTCCCATACCGGTGCACCTCATAATCTTTCACTTCTTGTTATTCATTTGTTCCGGAGTGCTTAAGATTATCTCAGAAGATTCAAGTTCCTATTCCTAATCCTTTCAAGCTATATCGAGGTCTTAACTTATTCAAGCCATTTAATTTAACCAGTGCAATCTCTCGTTTTAAAATTACTTCAACGGTGTTTCTTTTGAGTGGGCCCTAACCCGCAGGTCTTTTCCCAGGATCTTACCTGGCTCTTCTAATTGTTCTGGAGCTATTCTCAAATTCTTTTCAAAGTGTGACATAAGAATGGATTTCATCAGTCGTATGCCTTCTCCAAGATCACTTTCAAATTATTTTCATCGTTGGTTCAACATATCTATTCTTCATTATTCCGGAGTGTCTCAACAATTCATGGTGGTGTTTCTCATCGTCATCCTCAGCATTGAAGACCGAAGAAGAGTTCCTTTAAATCTTGTCCGTTCTCTTGAAGATTCATGGTTCTAGTTTCATACCATCCTCCCAATTATTTTCGATTGTGAGAATTATTTTAATACCCATCTGGAGCATTTGAGGAGTTGATTTCCTTTCTCAATCATCTGAAGGCCATCATCTCTGAAGATTCTCTTTGCTCTAAGTTTTCAGCTATCGTTCCCCGATTCTTACTGGTGCATCATTCAAGTATTCTCCAGTCAGCTTGTCATCTCTTTGTTCTCCTGTCTTTAAATTCCCTCAAGTATCTTTGTTAGTTTTCTAATTTTTCCCGGTGTTTCGTTCTCTTTTCTTCAATCAGTTTCAATTCTTAGGGTGGTTCATTCAAGATTCCTATTCCTTTGTTTCCATATCAATTCATTCATTCGTTCTTCCAAAATCCTACCAGTGGTTCGTTGAAGACCTTCCCAAGTTTGCGCTATATCTCTCTCTTAATCCTTTATACGAGAATGAGTAGTATGTCAAAAATTCATTGTTTATCATCATTTTAAGTTGATGAAGGATAAACATACAATAAATATTATTCTTATTTCCCTCGAGGCGATTTTAATTCCTTCTTCCGGAGTTTGTTCATAAGGAAATAATTCTCGGTTCCAAGTTATTCATCTTTCTTGTCCGGAGTTCAATGTTTTCTCATTTCGTAGCTCCATCTAAATCATTGCAAGGCTTCTACCTGAGTTCTTTTCAACTTTATTTCTGTTTGATCATTCTTTTATTACCTGAGTTCAAAGTTTTCTCATTTCTCTCGAAGCTAAGATCTGCCAAGATATACTCCAAAATAAACATGCTGCTCAACACATGCTTTGTTTTGAGGAGTTCAAGCGTTCTTCATCTTGCATTCCAAAGTGCAGTTCTTTCTATTTTATCTTTGAGGTGGTGGTATGTCATTCTTGGCAATTTCCTTCATGTTTCATGATTCACAAGTTCTCAAGAATGTAATATTTAAACCCATCATTTTATTCCTTGGACTGATCTTGGGTTAGATTTCACCTAAAGACTTCCCAAAGGAATGTTGCTATTTGTGGTGCTTATCAATGATCCAAGTATTCCCTTATCCTCTCGGCGAAAGAAGTTTTCCATCTCTTTGGTGTTCTCAATGAAATTAATTGATTCCGTTAGTGGCAGGTCTTCACCTCATAATTTTGGGATGTTTTCCATAAGACCATTGGAAATCATATCTTTTGTTGTTGATTTCCCAACAACCCCGTTCTAACATTCCTCGTAAGCTTGCTCTGTCAAGTTTCGTTGTGGTAGAAGATGTTGGTTCCTCTTCTCTCTATTATTTTCATTACTTTCTATCAATTGTTTCGAAGGCTTTGTGATGTTACTCTCTTCGATCCATCAACTCGTTTTGTCAATATCATGTTCTTTCCTTGCTTATCCATTTCACAGGAGTGTTGTATCCTCTATTCAAGTTATTTTCATCTTATCAAGTTTTCCTTCTCTTTTCTACCGGAGTGCTTCCCGAATTCTTCCTTCTCATTCGTTGTCTATCTCGTTTAAACCTGAGTGGTTTCAAAGCCTACCATATCCCTTCAGCCTCTTTGTTCTCATCGTATTCCTTGTTCTTCTTGTCTAACGAGTGTTTTCAATTTCATTCATCTCTGTCGTGTCATTTCTTCAAGCTTTGCAACCTCTCAAGGTTCTTTGGTTTCACTCATTTGTCAAAGAAGCAACTTCGTTTTACCTCTTCCTCTTCCGCTTCTCTTTGGGGCCATCCCTAGGATCTCAGGTCGAGATCCTCTGTTAGTGTGGGAGAGTTGTGACGCCCCAAGACTGACGCTCCAGAAGACTTCCATATATTTCATGATCACCGTGTGTTTCTTTTTGCTTGCTCCATTTATTTTTGCATTGCATCATGTCATCATGTCATTTAATTTTTAAAAACTCAACTAAATAAATAGCATAGATATTTTGATCTATTTAAATCGAGGGAATTCACATGGTGACTTCTCTTTATAACATATCCTCCCAATATGTAACGCCCGTTATGTAACTTCCCATATTTGTATTCCAACTCTTGCCATTTTTGGCTCTAAGTTATGATATTCCCTCGTGGTTGGGTTTTGTCTTCGTTTTGCATTTTCTCCATGTCATGCATTTCATATCATGTCATCATGTGCATCACATTTGTACACGTGTTCGTCTCATGCATCCGAGCATTTTCCCCGTTGTCCGTTTTGTGATCCGACACTCCTATGTCCTCCGGTGCCCCCTTTTGCCTCTTTTCGTGTGCGGGTGTTAAAAATTCTCGGAGTGGAACCGTCAAGGCCTCGTGTGTGTTGCAACCCAACACCCCTCCAAAGTGGCCCAAAACCCATCCAAACCCTTCCATCCTCTCGGTCATTCGATCACGATCGCGTGGCCGAAAATTGCACCTCATTTGGACTTTCCTAGCCCCTCTAGCTATAAATAGGTCTCCCCCATTCAAAATCGCAGACGAAAGCCCAAGGAATAGCCCCTGCCACCGCCGGACATGTCCGTTTCCGCCGGACACGCCTGCGCCGCCGCCCGCCGCCACGTGGCGCGCCTCC
>NC_057809.1:323993060-324002377 GCF_018294505.1 Triticum aestivum
ATCCGGGGACCCCTGAGCCAGGCCACCGCCTCTCCTCCATCTCCAGCAACCTCCACACGCTCCGACCACCGCGGCGCTCTCCGGCAGCTCGCCGACGAACCTCGAAGTCCGCGCCAGATCTAGATCCAAAAATCTAGGCTTGACCCCGTTTTCTTCCCAAGTCCCTAACATTTTCATGGCATGTTCATTGCATCATAACTTTGTGCTCGTAGCTCTGTTTTGGGCGTGCAATATATCAAAATGTTCGTTAGGTTGTCCTCTTCAATTTGTTCCATTGCACCATGCTTGTTTGAGTCCGTGTTGATGCCTAAAATGCTGTTGCAAGAGTGCTTCATAATGTTAGTTCCTGATTCTTATCAGTTTATGAGCATTTGTCATTTTTGCCATGATTAATGTGTGCTGCATATGAGCATGAACTCTACATGTGTTTTGGGATATGCCATGCAAAGTAGCTCTCGTGATGTTGCTGTTTTCAGGGACTTAGAATTCTTCAATCATTTCCCTGATGTTATTTTTATGCCATGTATTCATGTTGCTACAGAGTGATCCATGCCTCTTTTGAGCATGTTCAGTAAGGATGATTTTGAGATATTGTTATGTTCTATCCATCCATGTATTTGTTTGCAATTATGGAATAACCTAGCATGACTCAATCTTGCTCTACTTTTGCTATAAAATGTTCCTGGCAGATTGTTTACGTGTTAATCAATTTTGCCAAGGTTGTTGTAGTTTATCCATGCATGCTATGAGATTGTTCGTGCCATGTTTAGCTTCTTGATCATCTCTTATTGCTGGATGTATGCTTAGTTTGTTATGCAATGCCTTGTGGTGAGTGCATCGAGCTCGCAAACATGCCTACGTAACTCTGTTTTTACCATGTCCACTTTTCTGCTAAGTCTAAATCTGTTAACAAAACTTGCTATGTTTACATGGGTGCCATCATATCTTCTGATACCTTTTGGCTTATGGTCAGTAAGGGACTTTTGTTATATGCTTTGAGTAGTTTCATGCCATGCCTTGCTTTGCCATGATATGTTCCTGTAGCATGTTGTTATCTTGCTCTAAACATTGCTTCCTGATGTTAATTCCTGGCATGCTGTTATTTTCACTAAGTCTGTGAAGCTGATATCTTTTGCACTTTTGCCATGCTTGTTTGAACCTGCTATTTTGTGATTTAGCCATAGCTTAGTGTTCATCTTTTGTCAAGCATCTTGAGTGGATCACTACCATGTGCTTTGTTGCTATGTTAGAGTGCAGTAGCTTATTTTCTTGTTGCATTTTAGATGGCATCGTGCTGTTAATCGCAGAATAGTGCCATTATTGTTTTGCTTGCCATTTGCAAACCGTGCATCCGATTCCGATGATCTTTATATCGATTTCAACCGAAATCAACTCATCTTTCGAGCGGCACTCTTGGTTTGCCAAGTTGAGTCCTGGTTAAATCTTTTCCTTCCGGAGCACGCATATGCATTGCATATTACATCCCGCATATCATGCCATGTTTTGCATCATGTTGCTTGCGCATTGCACCGTGGTTGATTGTGTTTGCCTTTGCTTGTGTTCTTTCATTGGGTAGAGCCGGGAGACGAGTACGTGATCTAGGAACCCGTTGAGTACGCTTACAAGGATCAAGCTTACATCAACTCGGAGAACTTTGCAGGCAAGATAACCATACCCTCGAAATCACTTCTATCTTTGCTTGCTAGTTGCTCGCTTTATTGCTATGCCTATGCCTCGATACCTACCACATGTTTTATCATGCCTCCCATATTGCCATGTCAAACCTCTAACCCACCTTGTCCTAGCAAACCGTTGTTTGGCTATGTTACCGCTTTGCTCAGCCCCTCTTATAGCGTTGCTAGTTGCAGGTGAAGATTGGAGTTTGTTCCTTGTTGGAACATGATTATTTGTTGGGATATCATTATTATATCTTGTTTACTTTAATGTAACTATATACATGGTAAAGGGTGGAAGGCTCGGCCTTATGCCTGGTGTTTTGTTCCACTCTTGCTGCCCTAGTTTCCGTCAACCAGTGTTATGTTCCTTGATTTTGCGTTCCTTACGCGGTTGGGTTATAATGGGAGCCCCTTGAAAGTTCGCCTTGAATAAAACTCCTCCAGCAAGGCCCAACCTTGGTTTTACCATTTGCCACCTAAGCCTTTTTCCCTTGGGTTCCGCGGACTCAAGGGTCATCTTTATTTTAAACCCCCGGGCCAGTGCTCCTCTGAGTGTTGGTCCAAACTAGAGTCCTTTGCAGCGCCCCCTCAGGGAAACGCGAGGTTTGGTTTTAGTTGTATGAAGCGCTCATCCGGTGTGCCCTAAGAACGAGATATGTGCAGCTCCTATCGGGATTTGTCAGCACATTCGGGCGGCTTTGCTGGTCTTGTTTTACCATTGTCGAGATGTCTTGTAACTGGGATTCCGAGTCTGATCGGGTCGTCCTAGGAGAAGGAATATCCTTCGTTAACCGTGAGAGCTTGTGATGGGCTAAGTTGGGACACCCCTGCAGGGATTCGAACTTTCGAAAGTCGTGCCCGCGGTTATGGGCAGATGGGAATTTGTTAATATCCGATTGTAGAAAACATGACCCTTAACTTAATTAAAATGAATCAACAGCATGTGTGGCCGTGATGGTCTCTTTTTGGCGGAGTCCGGGAAGAGAAGACGGTCTCGTGTTATGCTTGAACGTAAGTAGTTTTAGGATCACTTCTTGATCTTTGTAGCTTCTCGACTGTGCTTTGCCTTCTCTTCTCGCTCTCATTTGCGTAAGTTAGCCACCATATATGCTAGTGCTTGTTGTAGCTCCACCTCACAACCTTTTCCTACCTATTAAGCTTAAATAGTCTTGATCACGAGGGTGTGAGATTGCTGAGTCCCCGTGACTCACAAATTACTTCCAAAACCAGATGCAGGTGTCGATGATGCCATTCCAGGGGGTGCGACTGAACTCAAGTGGGAGTTCGAGGAGGACTCAGGACATTACTATGTTTCCTTTCCAGACGATCAGTAGTGGAGCCCAGTTGGGGCGATCGGGGATCTTATGCATTTGGGATTGTCTTTATTTTGGTTCCGTAGTTGGACCTTGTTTGTATCTGGATGATGTAATGTTATACTTATGTATTGTGCAAAGTGGCGATTGTAAGCCAACTCTTTATCCCTTTCTTATTCAGTACATGGGATGTGTAAATATTACCCCTCTTGCAACATGCCTACAATGCGGTTATGCCTCTAAGTCGTGCTCCAACACATGGGAGTTATAGCTGCATCGTGGGTGTTACAAGTTGGTATGAGAGCCTTCCCCGACTTAGGAGCCCCCTGCTTGATCGAATCGCTGGCGTTGTTGAGTCTAGAAAAATGTTTTGAGTCTTTTAGGATTATATATACCGGAGAGTAGGATTCTTTTTACTCCCCAGTCCCTTCGTTGCTCTGGAGAGGCTTCCTGACGTAGAGTTTTGACTCTTCTCTTCTCAAATTTCACTAAAAAAAATTTAGGATCACGCAGGTATCTTGGAATCGTTCCGATGGTTTTGTGACGAGAACATTGTTCTTGGTGCCTCCTGACATTTCGGGGTTGTGGCAGTGTCCCGGGGAGTTGAGCTTCGAGGTGTTGTCGTCACAATTTTATCATTGCAGTTCTGGAATACATGAGTTCGCCGACATCGATAATCTCTTTTATGCAGTTGATGGTGAGATAACCTCGACGCCACCCAGTACTAGGGCGGGAGTTCAGGAGTATTGCCATAACTCGTATAACAGAGGCTTTTCAAAGGTTGAGGTAAATGATTTCCGAAGGTTTCTTGGTTATGTGTTGAAGGATGGATATAGCTGGATGTAGGATTTGCTAGTTTTGGGTGAGATATTATGCTTCCCCTGTATCCCCAACACCTGATTGCATAACCGAAAAGTTTCGGGAGTTTCATAGGTTGGAATTCATGTAGCTCTAGTATTTCTTCCCGCAGATATTTGGTTTGTGATTGGGTAATCCTTACCAATTATTTGTTCATATCCGTACCTTGTTGTTTTATTCATCTACCTCTATCTAAGTGGCTTCTCAATTTATGGAAGTGTGGTCATTTAATTTGGAATTCATTCGTTCATTCTTGTTCGAATTTTAAGGCTATATGTTGCAATTTTGATCCATTTGATTCAGCTTGAATATATGTCTTTCAAGATGCTAACGGATGTCACCCTCTTCAGGATGGCTCCTCCAACGCATCTGAATCTGGAACCACCGCCACCACCACCACCTCCGGAGGCATGGCAAGCTGTGATGGCTGCCACCAATGCCAACACGCAGATGCTTTCGCAATTCTTGCAAGAGCGCAACCAAGGAAATCAAGGCCATGGCAACAATCAAGTTCAGTTTGCTACCCTCAACCAGTTCCTCGCAAACCAGCCGAAGTCTTTCAGTAACTATGTCGAGGCCACAGACACTGATGATCGGCTCGTGGATATCTGCAAACATTTTGAGTGTAGCAACGTCAGGCCTGAGGACTTTGTCAAGTTTGCTTCGTTCCAACTCAAAGACCAAGCTGCTGAGTGATATCAACAATACAAAGATTTCAGAGGAGGTCGTGTGATTACCTAGGATGATTTCCACCGAGACTTCAAAGCTCACCACATTCCTTAGAGTTTTGTTGAGAGTAAGCGTGAGGAGTTCCGCACTTTGAAGCAAGGCAGTATGTCTGTTTACCAATACAACATCCTGTTCCAGAGGCTCGCTCGCTTCGCCAAGCAAGACGTCCCTGACGAGAAGAGCATGATTTATCAGTTTAGAGGTGGCCTCAGAGAAGATCTGCAACTAGCCCTCGTGCTTTTTGAGCCGAAATAGTATGATGAGTTCTACAACATGGCACTAAAACAAGAAGCTGCTCAGATCAAGTGCGATGCTTCCAAGAATAGAGTCAGGGATGCAACTCCTTCTTCTTCTTCTTCTTCAACTCAAGTGGCAGCTAAGCAGCAAAAGTACTGGTTGCCTCCTCCTCCGTTCCGTCAACCTTATTAGCAGAAGAGCAAAGGTGGCAATGGATCTTCCCACCCACCCAACCCAGACTTTCAGAACAAAGCTTCATCTCATGCTCCAAGGTCAAGTGCTCCGTATCACCGGCCGCTCTCAGAGGTTACGTGCAACAAGTGTCAGCAGAAGGGTCACTATGCAAACAAATGCTTCAACCAGAGGCGTCTTTCGCCTCCTCCTCCTGTGAGATCTGCCAGCAATGCAGTGGTCAAGCATAAGCCCAAGCATGTCAAGGTTAACATGATGAACGCAGCCCAGGCAGAGGACTCTTCAGAAGTGATCATGGGTAACCTTCCAGTTAACTCTATTCCGGCAAAAGTTCTTTTTGATACTGGTGCATCGCATTGTTTCATTTCTAAACCTTTTGCATCAAAGTATGAGTCTGATTATCAACATTTGCCAATAACTTTATCAATTGTGTCCCCGGGCAAGCAAATGTCAGCTAATATCTGCGTCCCGGATGTTTCTATCGAGATGGGGGACTACAAATTTCTAGCTTCTCCTATTGTTCTTGGTGACTCGGATATTGATCTAATTCTCAGCATGGACTGGCTTTCTAAGCACAAGGCTCAACTTGATTGTGCTGCTAGGCAGATTCAATTGACACACTCGTCTGAGGATGTGATCATCTATGCAGCTCATGACGATACCATTCGACTGTTTTCTCTTAACAAGAAGGGTGAGTTGGATGCCATCTCTCAGATTCTAGTCGTTTGTGAATATCAAGACGTCTTTCTAGAAGAGCTTCCAGGAATGCCTCCTAACCGGCCAGTTGAATTTGTCATTGATCTTGAGCCTGGCACGGAACCTGTTTGCAAACGTCCTTACAAACTTGGATCGAAAGAGTTGAAGGAGCTGAAGAAACAACTCGATGAACAAGAAGGTATGGGTCTGATCTGACCAAGTTCTTCTCCATGGGGTTGTGGTGTTCTTTTTGTCAAGAAGAAGGATGGCACGGACCGACTCTGCGTCGACTACCGTCCATTGAACAAGAAGACCATAAAGAACAAGTACCCACTTCCCAACATCAATGAGATTTTTGAACAAGTCAAAGGTGCTCAAGTATTCTCCAAGCTTGACCTCCGTATGGGCTATCATCAGATTCGCATTCGTGAACAAGACATCCCCAAGACAACATTCAGAACAAGCTATGGTTCCTATCAATACACTGTCATGTCTTTCGGCCTTGTCAACGCTCCTCCAACATTCTCTCGCATGATGAACTTCATCTTCAACCCTTACACAAATGACTTCGTCTTGGTCTATCGCGATGACATTTTGGTCTTTTCCAAGAACAAGAAGGATCATGCCAAGCACTTGAGATTGCTACTCGACAAACTCAGAGAACATCAGTTATATGCGAAGTTTTCGAAGTGCGAGTTTTGGCTCGATTAGGTTCTCTACCTTGGGCATATCATCTCCGCCAAGGGCATAGCTGTTAACCCTGAGAAGGTGTCTTCAATTGTGAATTGGGAACCACCTCAGAATGTGAAGCAACTCCGCAGTTTCCTTGGGATCGCAAGTTATTGTCAAAGATTCGTTGAGAATTTCTCTAAGATCGCGAAGCCTCTTTCCAACCTCCTCCAGAAGCATGTGAAGTATGTCTGGACGCATGAATGTGACGTGGCTTTCAACACCCTCAAAGAGAAGTTAGTCACAACTCCAGTTCTGACTCCTCCTGACGAATCCAAACCATTTGAGGTTTTTTGTGATGCTTCCCTGCAAGGTTTCGGTGATGTGTTAATGCAAGAGAAGAAAGTTGTGGCCTATACCTCTTGCCAGTTGAAGCCCAATGAAAAGAACTACCCCACTCATGACCTGGAGTTGGCGACAGTTGTCCATGCTCTTTTAACATGGAGACATATCTTGTTGGGAAGGAAAGTGGACATCTTCACTGATCATAAGAGTCTCAAGTACATCTTCACTCAGCCCAACCTCAATCTTAGGCAGACTCGTTGGGTCGAAATGATTCAAGAGTATAATTCGAGTATTGAATATACTCCAGGCAAGGCCAATGTCATTGCTGACGCTTTGAGCAGGAAGGCTTACTGCAACAGTTTGATTCTCAAGCCCTTCCAACCGGATCTTTGTGAAGCTTTCCGCAAACTTAATCTCCAAGTTGTTCCTCAAGGATTCCTTGCCAACCTCCAAGTCTCTCCTACTTTGGAAGATCAGATTCGTGAGGCACAACTTCTTGATGCCATGGTGAAGAAGGTGAAGATTGGGATTGCCAAGAGCCAACCCAAGTACAAGTGCTATCGCCTTGATGACAAAGATACTCTATTCTTCGAGGATCGCATTGTTGTTCCTAAGGGTGACCTTCGTAAAGTCATTATGAATGAGGCTCACAATTCACTCCTATCTATTCATCCTGGAAGTACAAAGATGTACCATGACCTCAAGCAGTCATATTGGTGGACTCGAATGAAGCGCGAGATTGCTTAGTTCGTGAATGAATGTGATGTCTGCAAAAGAGTGAAAGCAGAACACCAACAGCCAGCTGGTCTCCTCCAACCTCTTGCCATTCCAGAATGGAAGTTTGACCATATTGAGATGGACTTCGTGACGGGATTTCCCAAGTCCAAGCGTGGCAATGATGCTATCTTCATTGTCATTGACAAGCTCACTAAAGTGGCTCATTTTCTTCCTATCAAAGAATCTATCACAACAGCTCAGTTGTCAGAGCTATATACCTCCAGGATTGTCTCTTTGCACGGCATTTCGCAGTTGATATCTTCAGATCGTGGAAGCATCTTCACATCTAAGTTCTAGGACTCCTTTCAGAAGGCTATGGGAACCAGCATTCGCTTCAGCACAACCTTTCATCCTCAAACTAGCGGACAAGTCGAGCGAGTAAATCAAATTCTTGAAGATATGCTCAGGGTTTGTGTCATTTCCTTCGGTATGAAGTGGGAAGATTGTCTTCCATATGCTGAGTTCTCCTACAACAACAGCTTCCAAGCGAGTTCGGGCAAGGCCCCATTGGAGTTTCTCTATGGCAAAAAGTGTCGTACTCCTCTTAATTGGTCAGAGACTGGTGAACGCCAACTTCTTGGCAATGACTTGATCACAGAGGCTGAAGAAATGTGCAAAGTCATTCGTGAAAATCTCAAAGTCGCGCAATCGTGCCAGAAGAGTTACTATGTTAGCAAGCATCGTGACTTGGCTTTTGAGATCGGAGACCATGTCTACCTCCGTGTCTCTCCGATGAAAGTTACTCGTTGCTTCGGTATCAAAGGGAAGCTTGCCCCTAGATACGTGGGTCCTTTCAAGATCATTGGCAAAAGAGGCGATCTCGCCTATCAACTTGAGATTCCGTCCAGCTTTGCAAACATGCACGATGTGTTTCACGTGTATCAGCTTCGCAAGTGTTTCAACACTCCTGACCGCACCATCAACTTCGAAGAGATTGATCTCCAAGAAGACATGTCTTATCATGAGCATCCCGTTGCTATTCTTGAAGAAACCGAGCGCAAGACTCGCAACAAGTCTATCAAATTCCTGAAAGTGAAGTGGTCACATCATTCCGACCATGAAGCCACCTGGGAACGCGAGGACCACCTCCGTTCTGAATATCCGGAGTTTTTCCAGTCCTAGATCTCGGGACGAGATCATTTCGTAGTAGTGGAGTGTTGTAACGCCCCGTATGTAACTTGCCATATTTGTATTCCTACTCTTGTCATTTTCAACTCTAAGTTATGATATTCCCTCGTGGTTGGGTTTTGTCTTTGTTTTGCATTTTTTCCATGTCATGCATTTCATATCATGTCATCATGTGCATCACATTTGTATACGTGTTTGTCTCATGCATCCGAGCATTTTCCCTGTTGTCCGTTTTGCGATCCGACACTCCTATGTCCTCCGGCGCCCCCTTTTGCCTCTTTTCGTGTGTGGGTGTTAAACATTCTCGGAGTGGACCGAGACTTTCCAAGCGGCCTTGGTATACTACCGGTAGACCGCCTGTCAAGTTTCGTGTCATTTGGAGTTCGTTTGATACCCCAACGGTTAACCGGGGAACCGTCACGGCCTCGTGTGTGTTGCAGCCCAACACCCCTCCAAAGTGGACCAAAACCCATCCAAGCCCCCTCCATCCTCTCGGTCGTTCGATCACGATCGCGTGGCCCAAAACCGCACCTCATTTGGACTCTCCTAGCCCCCTCTAGCTATAAATAGGTCTCCCCCGTTCAAAATCACAGACGAAAGCCTAAGGAATAGCCCCTGCCGCCGCCGGACACGCCCGCGCCACCGCCCGCGGCCAACCGCCCGCCGCCACATGGCGCGCCTCCGCCCCAACCGCGCC